>NC_090740.1:86196494-86198994 GCF_036898095.1 Palaemon carinicauda
AAGCATTGAATGGAATACGATATACACATCCCTTGGTAATGTCAGGAGAATTCTTTATTAAGGCTTTTTTTATTGTATTTTTACTCTTAAATGCTACATTTACATTGAATTTTTTCAACAGTTGTGGATTTCTTTAAAAGAATTACAATAAGGCAGTACAAGTAAATTTTGTGTGTTGTAATATTCATATGTTATCATTACCGAAAAAAAAGTCTTTTTTGCTGTTCTTACTGCATCATCTAACACAATTTCAGGATACTTTAGTTTTAAACCTATTGCTCTAATATCATTTACTTCATCATCAATATATTCAGGGCTGCTGATCCGAAATGCTCTCAAAAACATAGAAGTAAATACAGATTTCTTAACTTTGGTGCCTTGGTTTGAGTAGTAATGGACAAAGTTAAGCAATTTGTATTTACTTTTATGTTTTTAAGAGCATTTCAAGTCTGCAGCTCTGAATATATTGATGATGAAATAAATGAGATTAGAGCAATAGGTAAAAAACTAAAGGCTGAGCAGTAAAGTAAATACGCAGAAAGTAGGGCGGATATAGCCGAGCTATCACCTTGTCTCCCTGATCCATGGGTTTTTTGGGAAACAGTTCGAGCCACTTTCACTTATGCTTGATTTTTGATGACCCTAGCACACGTGTACTGAATCCGTTCCCATGTCAACAGGTACACAGGGGAGAGAGGAGGCAGAGTGAGAACCAGTATGGTGCGTTTACGTCACCTGCTACCCATAAGCAAGACAAGCCCCAAACCACCCAGCAATGTAGGGGAAATAAGAACTCGCAGACTATGTAAGTTAGGCCGGTTAAGTTCGAGACCTACTCGTGAATGGGCATCCCTTATTAGGCAAACCAGCCATGGTAAGCCTACCACAGCCATGGCGGACGTCCATACGCCGTACGACGTCCAATAGTTTCTTTTAGTTATTATTCAAATGCCTCCCCATCCGCTCTCCCCGCGTGTGTGAATGTAGCAGTTAAAAGTGAATTCCATTGTATAGACTGATGAAATCATTTAAGAAACAGGGATAAACTTTTAATTCTTCTGTTATGCATCCTCAAGATTTAAAGTATTAATTCACTCGCTTTGAAGATCTCAGCTCATTTTAATTGTGAAAATTAACTTAGACATTGAATAAATTTACGAGTTCCCCCTCGTCTAATTCACCGCCTCCTATCATGTATGATTTGGTAATTACCCCCACGCCCTTATGACAAATTTGGTGGCCTTACGGTGGGATAAAAAGAATTAAAAAAAAGTGTGATGATGATTAAAAATCGAGTGGGCGTGGAGAGTTTCAAAACATGGCCCCAATGCCGATGTCGTCAAGAGGGCGCGCTTGGGGAAAGCGTTTCAGAGAGAGAGAGAGAGAGAGAGAGAGAGAGAGAGAGAGAGAGAGAGAGAGAGAGAGAGAGAGAGTTTCTGTGCTTGGGCGTTGATATGACCTCAGAATTGTTGATGTCCCTGGTTGTGAGTTGGCATGTACCGATTGAAACTGGGAATTTGGACATTCCTGTTGTGGATGTTGAAGAATTGTTTTCTTTTTTCACCGTCTGTATGGACTGGCGTTCTGTTTTGCTGTTTCTTGATGCTCTACCTGTCTCCGATTGAGAGGGGGGAGGGGGCCAGACCAGTTGTGCTGACGAACCCTCTGCCGGTAAGGAATGCTTGTGGATGGGACATTTAGCTGTGGCCATTTCGCCGTGGCCATTTTGCCATGGCCATTTCACCAAATTCCATATTCCCATGGACTATTTTTGCAGCAGAATACTGTCGCCGCATGTATGCATATTTAACAAAAAGTAAAGTGGTTGCATAGACTCTTTCAACTAATTTGAGTGGTAATATATGATGCTAATTTGTTTAGAATATTTGTAATTTTATTATCACCTGTACAAACAGTAATAGCACTTGATTGTATAGAACAATAAATATTTTGTTTTTAGTAAAAAGTGTTTAAAATTTTATATATAAGATTATTATCATCAGTTCATTAAAAAAAGCTTAAAGTTAAAAGAATATTTTATTTCATTAAGTGATTTAAAATAAGAGAGCAGTGACGGAAAACAAGAAATGAAATATCAACTTTATTCAAATTTCTGAGCAATGCCGAGTAAATAGTCTGCACAGTCTGTCTCACTAAATCTTCTTATGATTGTCAATATCTGAGCGTCAGCCTCACTGTATTTCTTTATTTTCGGTGCATTGCAATTCTCTGCTGCGAGTTGTTCTTATTATAAGCCCCTTCCTCCCTGAAACTTTTGTAAAAAATCTATTAATTTCCAGTTTAATGGATTTTCTACTCATACCTCACACTGCAACCTCTTGTGAGCAGCTTCGACGAGAATGTTAGTTCTTTCATCATAGTTTAAGAGTCTATCATATAGATTTTGCATCTCAATGTTTAGATGTTTCTCCTTGGAAAGTTAAGATAGAACTGTAAATTACTTTATAACTTCAGAATACAAGAAAAAAAAACCGTATAT
>NC_090740.1:86203994-86207334 GCF_036898095.1 Palaemon carinicauda
TCCCTATCAGAGTGTTGTGGTATACTATCTACAGCACTATTCTTGAAGAAGATTGTAGGGGCCTTTACACTTTGAGGGATGAAGAATGACACATCATTACCACACATATTTAGCAAATACAGTTTCACATCCCTGTTTCTGAAGGTAGTGACATCTTGATCACCAATCTGTACCACTTTATTGCAACTATCAGATACATATGGCAAGTTGTAGCACCTCCCAGAGTTCAAACCTGGTTCAATGTTCTTCATTACATCTGCAAATATATCCAGCTTCTTTTGACCAATGGACGGCAACGCAGACTTGGAGGACTGCCTTTCTCCTTTCAAGATATATTTGCGGATGCCGTCATTGTGACAGTACAAATCTGCCCCAAACACAGCATCTGCATCTTGCAAGTCACTGGTTTGCGTGTATACTTCATCCTGAAGAGACAGTGCAGCTCCCAGGAAGGACTTTGCACGGCCTTCCTCCGAGATTCGCTACTTCTTGTATACATTGTTGTGTTTTACATGGCGACATATGAAGCACGGCTTGGAGAAGATGTCTACATTTTCTGCACGTGATGCTGGATCCCGTGCTGCAGTTGAGGAACGTCTCCTCATCTGACCACCAGATGAGGTACTCTGCTGTGCACCTGTGTCAGATGTTGCTGCCAGCTGCAATCTCTCAAGATTCCTTTTGTGTGTGTACCGTTTGTAGCAATCATTATTAACATGGTAGACAAACTTCGCCTGATCAACATGATTCAGTCTCTCTAACACACAGTCCCCTCTAATGCCAGCAGCTTTGATTACTGCTAATCTGCCATTCTCTGTCCCTGATATATTAAGGTTGGGTTCATCTCTTTGGCATATGATGCACCTCTCAGGATCAGTGGATTGGCTAGGTATCGGTGAAGCTGTCCGTCTCCGTTTTCTTGGGATATCTGCCATACTTGATGATGTCCCTATGTACTCGTCAGTCCTGAAAAGGAAAAAAAGAGCATTAACACTTAATCGGTCACATATAGGAAAAGTGTATGGTTTACTTCTTTGCCTTGGTATTATAATTCAACGATACTAGCTAAGGTATTTTTGCTAAAAATGCTTTTTTGATAAATTAAATATTAAAATTACAAATTGTTACAAAATTAAAGTAATCAAATTCTAACAAACTAGTAAATATCTCCATTACTACCGGGTTTCAGAACAAACACCCCAACTAAAATTGTGTCCAATGAGTTCCAATATCAAAACCAGGGTGGGTAAGGGATGCAATTGAAAAATTTTGCCAATTTTCGCTATCTTCAACTCAACCTCAAAGGACTACTATTTGTGTTAGAGACTTCAATTCTTTTTCTAAAATTACCTAATATTATATGGTATTCAGATGTGCATTCAAATAAACAGTTATATCATCATGAGTTTTTTTGTTGGCCTTCAAATGAAAGAAAGTCTTAATTTCAAGCATAAGTAAAATTACGTCACACTTTGACCTCTGGTGACCTTGACTTTCATCTGATGACCTTGAACTTGTTTTCATGTTGTAGTTAACTAAACTAGCTTCAATTTAACCCTGGAACGGTACGGTGGGTCGTCCGCGACCCCGAGCGTCAAAAAAAGAGAGGTTTTTCTCACGTGACTCACCCCTGTGACTGAATTTGTGGGTGATAGACCTGCAGTAGGTGTCTCGCCCTACACGCTCTAGTAGTGTCCAGATGTGCATTTCTGTAGCTCTACTCCTTCCCCGATTTCTGAGACGCGTCGGGGTCGAGCGCGACCGAGTTTAGCCTTCTAAGGTAATTTGCATAATTATCAAAGTTATTACGTATTATGAAAATGTCGTAGAATGTTGCAACTTGTATCGGTTATCAGTTGTGGAAAGTCTTGGTGGATTCTTTGGCTACTATGTGCATGATTTTTTTTTTTTAGTTAAAATGTCGTTCATCACCACGAGGACCATTTTACCGCGAGTGCCCCTTTTTAATTTTTTTTTATTTTTTTGCCAAGTCATTTTTCCGTAAGATATTGCTAAATAGTGTCGTAAAACTTTTGCTTTTTTAGTGTTGGAAAGTGTGTCTAGATGATCTGGCTACCCATGCGTGACTTTGTTTTTGTCAGATACGACGTAGTTATTGGTATATTGGGTATTTAACTTCGGTTGCCAATTTCTGTTTTTTTTTCAATATTTGTAAAAATTTACTACGTAGTAAGGAATTGCCGTATATTATTGATTTTTTTTTCATGTTTATGTGTTAGAAAGTGTGCCTTGATGGTTGGGCTAACACGTGCATGTTTTTTTTTTTTTTTTTACTCTGAGATGGCGTATATTAGAATGTTGGGCATTTTACCGCGAGTGCCCCTTTTTCATTTTTTTTCATTTTTTTGCCGAGTCATTTTTCCCTAAGATATTGCCAAATAGTGTCGTAAAACTTTTGCTTTTTTAGTGTTGGAAAGTGTGTCTTGATGATCTGGCTACCCATGCGTGACTTTGTTTTTGTCAGATACGACGTAGTTATTGGTATATTGGGTATTTAACTGCGGTTGCCAGTTTCTGTTTTTTTTCAATATTTGTAAAAATTTACTACGTAATAAGGAATTGCCGTATATTATTGATTTTTTTTTCATGTTTATGTGTTATCAAGTGTGCCTTGATAGTTGGCCTAACACGTGCATGTCTTTTTTTTTTTATCTGAGATGCCGTATATTAGAATGTTGGGCATTTTTCCGCGAGTGCCCGTTTTTATTTGTTTTGCATTTTTTTGCTTAGTCATGTTACCGTAAGGAATTGGCAAGTAGTGTCGCAAAACTTATATTTTTATAGTGTTGGAAAGTGTTTCTAGATGATCTGGCTACCCATGCCTATTTATTTTTAGCCAGATATAGCGTATATATAGGTATGTGTTCGATTTTCCTGTGATTGCCATTTTTTTCGTTTTTTCCCATTACTTTCAAAATTACTACGTACTAAGGAACTATCACAGAGTAATGATTCATTTAGATGTTTATTTGTCGGAATATGTGCCTTGATGGTTTGCCTACCACGTGGCTGAAATTTTTTTTTCTGAAATGCGTATCATAAAATGTTGGCCATTTTTCCGCGAGTGCCCCTTTTTATTTGTTTTGCATTTTTTTAATTAGTCATGTTACCGTAAGGAATTGGCAAGAAGTGTCGCAAAACTTATATTTTTATAGTGTTGGAAAGTGTTTCTAGATGATCTGGCTACCCATGCCTATCTTTTTTTTTAGCCAGATATGGCGTATATATAGGTATGTGTTCGATTTTCCTGTGATTGCCATTTTTTCGTTTTTTCCCATTTCTTTCAAAATTACTACGTACTAAGGAACTATCACAGAGT
>NC_090740.1:86207834-86217834 GCF_036898095.1 Palaemon carinicauda
ATTTTTGCATTTATTTCAATGCCTTTTTTTCTTAACACTCTACCACAATATTCACATATTCATCAAACGTTCCCATCTGCTGTCCTTAGTTTGAGCGCACTACCACTAATAAATGATGTCATAAGGGCGTGGGGGTAATTACCAAATCATAAATGATATGAGGCGGTGAACTGACGAGGGGGGAACTCGAAAAAAAGATTTATTGTCTAAGTTAATTTTCACAAATCAAATGAGCAGATATCTTCTTCAAAGCGAGTGAATTAGAACTTTAAATGTGGACGGGTGCAATAACAGAAGAATTATAAGTTTCCTCCTTAGCTCTTAAACGACTTCATCAGTCAAATAGAATGGAATTTACTCTTAATTGGTACAATCATATACATACGAGGGGAGAACGGATGGGGAGGACATTTAGATAATAACTAAAAGAAACTATTGGAGGGTCGTATGGCGTGATGAGCGTCCGCCATGGCTGTGGTATGCATACCATGACCGGTGGGCCTAATGAGGGTTGCCCACTCACGAGTAGGACTCGAACTGAACTGGCCTAACTCACATAGTCTATGAGTCCTTATTTCCCCTATATCGCTGGGGGGTCTAGGGCTTGTCGTGCCTATGGGTAGCAGGGTAACGTAACCGCACCATACTGGTTCTCTCCGCGTCCCCTCTCCCCGGTGGACCTGTTTGACATGGAAACGGATTCAGTACACGTGAGCTCGGGGGTCATCAAAAACCAAGCAAAAATGTAAGTGGCTCGAACTTCTTCCAAAAAAAACCCGTGGATCAGGGGAGACAAGATGATAGCTCGGCAATATCCGCCCCTACTTTCTGCGCATTGAGCTTACTGCTTAACCTTTGTTTAAAATGTTATAATTTGTCCTTGACAAACTGCCCTCCACATGAATCAAGGCTCTACCGAGCCTTTCAGAATTTAAAAACTACTTTAAAAACAAAGCAAAGGCCATTAACTTTCAAAGAAAAATTAACAAGCAAAAACCCCACTGAAAATTACTCCTACTCAAAACAGAGTCTCCATAATATTTGGGGAAGCCTTGTTCACCTCCAACAAAGGTGAACTAGAATTAGATTAATAATCCATTAGAAATAATCAACACATTTCACAGCAAATGGAAACTGGTGAATAATTATCGATAAAAAATTAAATTCATACCTCAAACTTATCAAAAATATTTATTATCAGTGAACACGTGTTGAAAACAATTTAAAAAGATAATTAATCATCAATCAACACTACACATGTCTGTATTTATGATATACATACTTTATATATGAACAAGGTACACTCTGGCTTGAGGGTACACTTGGACACACTATTCTACCTAATGTTTCTTCCTCTTGTTTTGTTAAAGTTTTTTATAGTTTATATAGAAAATATTTTATTTTAATATTGTTACTGTTCTTGAGATATTTTATTTTCCCTTCTTTCCTTTCCTCACTGGGCTATTTTTCCTCTTGGGGACCGTGGGCTTATAACATTCTGCCTTTCCAATTAGGGTTATAACTCAGCAAATAATAATAATAACAATAATAATAATAATAATAATAATAATAATAATGATAATAATAATAATAATAATAATAATAATAATAATAATAATAATAATAATTAATAATTACATATCTTATGAAGAAAACATATCATAGAGGACTGTGAATGCAAAGTTACTATTTATACAACAGAAAGTAAACTTTGTATTTAGAAATACTCAACTTTACTAAATCCTACCTATCATTAGTGGATCCAGTCATCGTACAAAAAGAATTAATGCCCTCATATGTCAAGCCTACACTCTGGCTCATTCCATTGGACTCTCAGTCTGAAAGATATCTAAGATATAGTACTGGGTAAACACAATACATTATACATCAATTTTGTTCCAAACCAACAATGATAGTTGCTAGCAAAAAACCTCTCAAATTACCTAAAAAGAAAAGTTTCCAGCCCCCCCCCCCCCCCACAAAAAAAAAAAATCCTGCGAAAATCAACACATGTGAACATATCCTAAATATTCTCTTTCCATAGATACTTCGTATCTCCTGGGTATACCTGGATCCACCAAAGTCATATCAAATAATGACAATAATAGCTATTAAGTATGGTCATAATGTGCAAAGAAATCACAAGAAAAGATCATCACCAAACATAATTAAACATCATATGATATCTTTAAAACATAACAAAACATCTTTTAGACATCTTCAAACCTGATAAAACATTATCCGATATATTTAAACAACTATACCAAAAACTAGCCAATTAATTAATGCGCATCATCATCAACAGTTAACTAACTGTATCATACTAACAAAAAGTATAATAATCAAAATAAGCTCTGTTCCTCCACTCGGAACACTTCTGCAGATATCCATGAAAAAAACAACAAAATGGTACCATGGCAACTGCTCATCTGAGCTATGTCTATACTCGGCATTAAGTAAGGCATTCCTGGGATCCCCGGAACCCTCCTTGGGTGGGAGTTTTTCCATTTTGTTCGAAGGGCAATGCTTCCCAGATCTAGGACATTTAGCTTTGGCCATTTCCCCGTGGCCATTTGCCGTGGCCATCTCACCACTTTCCATTCTATTGTGGCCTATATTTGCCGCAGACCAGTCTCGCTGCACATATACATATTTTGAAAAAGTAAAATTGTTGCATAGGTTCTTTAAACGAATTTGAGAAACTGAGAAGATATATTGGTATTAATAATTACACACGCATATATATATATATATATATAGATATATATATTATATATATATATATATATATATATATATATATATATATATCCATCCATATACCAAAGGCACTTCCCCCAATTTTGGGGGGTAGCCGACATCAACAAAAAAACAAAACAAAAAGGGGACTACTCTCTACGTTCCTCCAGCCTAACCAGGGACTCAGCCGAGTTCAGCTGGTACTGCTAGGGTGCCACAGCCCAACCTCCCACATTATCCACCACAGATGAAGCTTCATAATGCTGGAATCCCCTACTGCTGCTACCTCCGCGGTCATCTAAGGCACCGGAGGAAGGCAGCAGGGCATACCGGAACTGCGTCACAATCGCTCGCCATTCATTCCTATTTCTAGCACGCTCTCTTGCCTCTCTCACATCTATCCTCCTATCACCCAGAGCTTTCTTCACACCATCCATCCACCCAAACCTTGGCCTTCCTCTTGTACTTCTCCCATCAACTCTTGCATTCATCACCTTCTTTAGCAGACAGCCATTTTCCATTCTCTCAACATGGCCAAACCACCTCAACACATTCATATCCACTCTAGCGCTAACTCATTTCTTACACCCGTCTCACCCTCACCACTTCGTTCCTAACCCTATCTACTCGAGATACACCAGCCATACTCCTTAGACACTTCATCTCAAACACATTCATTTTCTGTCTCTCCATCACTTTCATTCCCCACAACTCCGATCCATACATCACAGTTGGTACAATCCCTTTCTCATATAGAACTCTCTTTACATTCATGCCCAACCCTCTATTTTTTACTACTCCTTAACTGCCCCCAACACTTTGCATCCTTCATTCACTCTCTGACGTATATCTGCTTCCACTCCACCATTTGCTGCAACGACAGACCCCAAGTACTTAAACTGATCCACCTCCTCAAGTAACTCTCCATTCAACATGACATTCAACCTTGCACCACCTTCCCTTCTCGTACATCTCATAACCTTACTCTTACCCACATTAACTCTCAACTTCCTTCTCTCACACACCCTCCCAAATTCTGTCACTAGTCGGTCAAGCTTCTCTTCTTTGTCTGCTACCAGTACAGTATCAACAACTGATTTACCTCCCATTAATGATCATTTTCTTCTACCAGTTTTTAATCCTCGGTCCAAGCACTCGAGCATTCACCTCTCTCACCACTCCATCAACATACAAGTTAAACAACCACGGCGACATCACACATCCCTGTCTCAGCCCCACTCTCACCAGAAACCAATCGCTCACTTCATTTCCTATTCTAACACATGCTTTACTACCTTTGTAGAAACTTTTCACTGCTTGCAACAACCTTCCACCAACTCCATATAACCTCATCACATTCCACATTGCTTCCCTATCAACTCTATCATATGCTTTCTCCAGATCCATAAACGCAACATACACCTCCTTACCTTTTGCTAAATATTTCTCGCATATCTGCCTAACTGTAAAAATCTGATTCATACAACCCCTACCTCTTCTAAAACCACCCTCTTCTTCCAAGATTGCATTCTCTGTTTTATCCTTAATCCTATTAATCATTACTCTACCATACACTTTTCCAACTACACTCAACAAACTAATACCTCTTGAATTACAACACTCATGCACATCTCCCTTACCCTTATATAGTGGTACAATACACGCACAAACCCAATCTACTGGTACCATTGACAACACAAAACACATATTAAACAATCTCACCAACCATTCAAGTACAGTCACACCCCCTTCCTTCAACATCTCGGCTTTCACACCATCCATACCAGATGCTTTTCCTACTCTCGTTTCATCTAGTGCTCTCCTCACTTCCTCTATTGTAATCTCTCTCTCATCTTCACATCCCATCACTGGCACCTCAACACCTGCAACAGCAATTATATCTGCCTCCCTATTATCCTCAACATTCAGCAAACTTTCAAAATATTCCGCCCACCTTTTCCTTGCCTCCTCTCCTTTTAACAACCTTCCATTTCCATCTTTCACTGTCTCTTCAATTCTTGCGCCAGCCTTCCTTACTCTCTTCACTTCTTTCCAAAACTTCTTCTTATTCTCTTCATATGACTGACCCAGTCCCTGACCCCACCTCAGGTCAGCTGACCTCTTTGCCTCACGTACCTTGCGCTTTACTTCCACCTTTTTCTCTCTATATTTTTCATACTTCTCTATATTATTACTCTGCAGCCATTCTTCAAAAGCCCTCTTTTTCTCTTCCACTTTTACCTTCACTCCTTCATTCCACCATTCACTGCCCTTCCTCATGCTGCCTCCAACAACCTTCTTGCCACATACATCACTTGCAATCCCAACAAAATTTTCTTTTGCTAACTTCCACTCCTCCTCTAAATTACCAGTTTCTCTTACTCTCACCTCGTCATATGCCATTTTCAACCTTTCCTGATATTTACTTTTTACCCCCGGTTTTATTAGCTCTTCAACCCTCACTAGCTCCCTTTTACATCCACCGACTCTATTCCCCCACTCTTTTGCTACAACTAATTTTCCTTCCAGCAAAAAATGATCAGACATACCGTTAGCCATACCCCTAAACACGTGCACGTCTTTCAATCTTCCAAACATTCTTTTAGTTATCAACACATAATCCATTAATGCCCTTTCTACTACTCTTCCATTTGCCACTCTTACCCATGTATACTTATTTTTATCTTTCTTTTTAAAAAAGCTAGCACTTATTACAATCTCTTGTTCAACACACATATCTACCAGTCTCTTACCACTCTCATTTCACCTGGTACGCCATACTTCCCAATGACACCTTCTACCTCTCCAGCGCCCACTATAGCATTTAAGTCACCCATGACAACTACATAATTCCTTCTACCCAGTCCTTCTACACACCTAGTTAATTCATTCCAGAACTCATTCCGCTCTTCTTCACTTTTCTCACTACCTGGCCCATACGCACTTACAAACGCCCAACATTCCCTACCCAACCTAACCCTTACCCACATTAACCTAGAAGATATCTCCTTCCATTCCACTACTTTACCTGTCATCCATTCACTCAGCAATAAAGCCACACCCTCTCTCGCTCTTCCTCTTTCAATCCCAGACACTCTACCAGACATTTCACCAAACATCACTTCACTCTTTCCTTTCATCTTTGTCTCACACAAGGCCAATACATCAATCCTTCTACTTCTAAACATACTTCCAATCTCACATCTTTTACTCTCTATCGTACTACATCCACGCACATTCAAACACCCCCAAACTAGAGTGCGGGGAGCAGTCACTCTCCCCCTAGCTCCATCTCCTTGATAACATCTCACAGGACGTTATGTGTGCGTGTGTGTGTGTAATTAACTTCGAACTACCGAAATACCAAAAATACAGTTTCACCATTATTGTTATAAATACCAAATTAGTTCAAACAACTCTTGCGACAATTCTAATTTTTGCAATATAAGCTATGTATATGTGCCGCATAACTGGTCTGGTAGTTCGGTAGTTTTAAGTTATATATATTCTCATTTTTTTTCTGGTTTAGTATTCTGAAGTTATAAAGTAATTATCAGTTCTATCTTAACTTTCCAAGGAGCAACATCTAAATATTGAGATGCGGAATCTATATGATACTGTAGACTTTTAAACAATGATGGAAGAGCTAACAATCTCGCCGAAGCTGCTCACAGGAGGTTTCAGCGTGAACTAGGAGTAGAAAATCCAGTAATCTGGAAATTTATAGATTTTTTAGAAAAGGTTCAGAGAGAGAGGGGCCTGAACTACGAACAACTCGTAGCAGGGCATAGCAATGCACCGAAATTAAAGAAATACAGTGAGGCTGACGCTCAGATATTGACAATCGTGAGAAGATTTAGTGAGACAGACTGTGCACTCTATTTACTGGGGGGGGGGGGGGGGGCATGCTCATAATTTTGAATAGAGATCATATTTTTTTTTTTTTTTTTGCTTCCCTCCACTGCTTTCTTATTCTAAATGTCCTAATGAAATGAAATATTCATTTAACTTTGAGAATTTTTTAATGAACTCATGATAATAATCTTATATATAAAATCATAAACACTTTTTACGATAAAAAACAATTTATTGTTCTATACAATTAAGTGTTATTTTTGTTTGTACAGGCGATAATAAAATTACAAATATTCTAAACAAATTCTTGCTTAATTCCACCTTATAATTAGCATCATATATTGCCACTCAAATTAGTTGAAAGAGCCTATGCAATCATTTTACTTTTTGCTAAATATGTATACATGCGGCGAGACTAGTCTACGGCAAAAATAGTCCACGGTTAAATTGAATATGGCGAGATGGCCATGGCAAAATGCCCATGGCTAAATGCCCATTTCCCAAGCTTCCCTTACCGGCAGGGGGTTCGTCAGCACAACTGGTCTGGCCCCCTCCCCCCCTCTCAATCGGAGACAGGCACAGCATCAAAAAGCATCAAAACAGAACTCCAGCCCAACCAGACGGTGAAAAAAGAAAACAATTCTTCAACATCCACAACAGGAATGTCCAAATTCCCAAGTTTCATTCGGTACATGCCAAATCACAACAAGGGACATCAACAATTCTAAGGTCATCTCAACGCCCAAGTACGGAAACTCTCTCTCTCTCTCTCTCTCTCTCTCTCTCTCTCTCTCTCTCTCTCTCTCTCTCTCCAAGCGTGCCCTCATGACGACATCGGCATCGGGGCTATGTTTTGAAACTCTCCACGCCCAAGGTCAACTTTTTTTTTTAGCTGCTGCACTCGATCTTTTACTCATCATCACACTTGTTTTTAATCCTTTTTATCCTACCGTAAAGCCATCAAATTTGTCATAAGGGCGTGGGGTAATTACCAAATTATACATGATATGAGGCGGTGAATTAGACGAGGGGGAACTCTTAAAAGGATTTATTGTCTAAGCTAATTTCACAATTAAAATGAGCTGAGATCCTATTCAAAGCGAGTGAATTACAACTTTAAATCTTGAGGGTGCATAACAGAAGAATTATAAGTTTATCCCTGTCTCTTAAATGATTTCATCAGTCAAATACAATGGAATTTACTTTTAACTGGTACAATCACATACACATACGGGGAGAGTGGACGGGGAGACATTTGAATAAAAACTAAATGAAACTATTGGACGTCGTATGGCGTATGAACATCCGCCATGGCTGTGGTAGGCTTACCATGGCAGGTGTGCCTAATAAGGGTTGCCCACTCACGAGTAGGTCTCGAACTGAACTGGCCTAACTCACATAGTGATGATAGTGTGTGAGTTCTTATTTCACCTACATTGCTGGGTGGTCTGGGGCTTGTCTTGCTTATGGGTAGCGGGTGACGTAATCTCACCATACTGGTTCTCACTCTGCCTCCCCTCTCCCCGGTGTACCTGTTGACATGGAAACGGATTCAGTACACGTGTGCTTGGGTCATCAAAAACCAAGCAAAAGTGAAAGTGGCTCGAACTGCTTCCCAAAAATCCCATGGATCAGGGAGACAAGGTGATAGCTTGGAAATATCCGCCCTACATTATGCGCATTTACTTTACTGCCTAGCCTTTGTTTAAGCTTATATATATATATATATATATATATATATATATATATATATATATATATATATATATATATATATATATATATGTGTGTGTGTGTGTAAATATGTTATATATATATATATATATATATATATATATATATATATATATATATATATATATATATATATATATATATATATATATGTATATATATATATATATATACATATATATATATATATATATATATATATATACATATATATATATATATATATATATATATATATATATATATATATATATATACATATATATATATATATGTATATATATATATATATATATATATATATATATATATATATATATATTCTATATATGTTTGTGTGTGTGAGTGTTTGCGCGTGTGTGTATATGTGTATGTATGTGCTGATGTATGAGAGCCACATCTCTCTTAAATAAGGTTTGTGTTTGAAGAAAAAACTTATGTTCGGTGTGTCCTTGTTATAAAGACTTTGTATTCCTATTAAATATCGGAGCATTTGTAATGTTTGTCCCATAAAATTAACCTTTTAATTGTGCTAATTTTTTACGTCAGGTCTAGTTAATTATTTTATATTGAAGATCATTAAATTGTATTTGTAAACCTTTCCCATACTCTCCTATCATCATATTACTAGATGCTGCCATTGTCTGGCATTCCCTCTCCTTGCCCAAACAATTTCCCCATTTTAAATTGCAGCTATCCCAGGAAGACGACAGTGCGTCAACATTCTCAACAACAAAGCTTCCAAGTGGGCCAAGAAAGAAGCATGACATTAGGCGCCAAGTTGCTTGCGCTAATGATTGCCGCCTGTGACTACCCAGGAGAGCTGTGAAGGGGTCACCAATGATACTCAGGTTCAGAGGCTAACGACCTGCGTATGCCTCAGAAAAAAACCCAAACAAACCGCAGCGAAGAGCACGAGTAGCCCCCATCTCTCTCAAAAACTTCAGTTCCCGAAACCCGATCCTACACGTTCATCTCATAGTGAGTGGCTAGCTTTTGTGGAACCAGAATCGGGAAATGACCAATCGCCGCCGACAAGGAAAAGTTTGGTCAGTGATCGACAAAAACCCGAAGTGAAGTACTTTTGGGGATAGCAGTTTTGGCTAATCAAAGAATGAAAGACGTCAGTTATAGTCAACCAAGAGAAATAAAACCGCTGAAATCTTTAATGATAGTGAAAAATCGATCTTACCGGCCAAAAGACATCCTAGTAAGCTTCAAATTAATCCACTATCATTTATAAACATATATTTGAGAGGACCCCTGTAGGTGAAGGATAATAAGCCATGAACGCTAATCTAGACATCAATCTATAGGTGTTTGTGGCTTAAAACATTCGTATCTTGCAGTAGAGCTAAGGTATAATCTATCTCTATAAGTTAAGTACCGTATATTACCTGGTATTATCTTCTAAATAAACTGGTGAGAAACCAACAAAAGATTTTTTCTTCATGAAAAACAGAAGAAATCCTGACCATTATTCAGCTTTGCAGAGAAAACTGAAGTAGTTAAATGTACGGCATATATGTTTCTATAATAAGGCAATACAATAACTGGCCTTCACAATCAAATGAACTCAGAAGAAATTATGAGTCTCGTGTAGCTTTATTCAAAAAAATTATAAAGTAAAATATATAGATATTGTCCTTAAAAACTTTGAAATCATAATCAT
>NC_090740.1:86222834-86225334 GCF_036898095.1 Palaemon carinicauda
GATATCCTCCGTTGGCTATAGAAAATCACGAACAGTCATGGGTCGAACGAGAGATAAATGTCAATGATTTTGAGGCTTATTATTGTATGTTTCGCATACAATAAGGAGCCTGAATGCGTAGGGTTGCCAGACGGCCTGATTCTGCGGGGCAGGTCCCGAATTTGATAATATTGTCCCGTGTCCCGGACAGGACCCTCACGGGACACCCTTTTGTCCCGCATTTAGATCCTCACAGAAAATATATAAATGAATAGAAAAGTATCAACAAATTAAAATCCTTACCTCAAGATATAATGTAAAATGGTGATTCTTTGTTGAAATTACAATGATGAAAATATATATTAAATAACCAAAGAATGTTAATGAAGGTTTACTGTGTTATATAAAGCAGCCAATCGCATTTGCAGCTGGGTAAATTGGTTAGCGCCAGGTTAGTGCGGACTAATGAGCTGTGACTCATATTGACAACAGACAATTGCTGTTCAACTCTTCAGACGAGAGTCCCGTTACTGTTTGCTATAGCCTACTTTTTTCATCCATTAAACAAATTCCTCCCAGCCCAAGATGTCAAAACGTAAATATAAAATTCGTGATGAGTATTCCAGAGAGTGGACATTTATTAAACAAGGAAGGAATTTCTTTAAAGCAACCTGTGGCTCATGCTATTGCAATTTCTACATTGAACATGGCGGGATGAATATTATCACAAAACACTGATTCACCAAAGCACAAAAAAAAAAAAAAAAAAAAAAAAAAAAACATTTACTCCACTTCAAACGATGATAAAGTAACAAATTAATTGATTAAAGAAAACCAGATGAAGGAAATAAGATAATAGCAACAGAAGTAGCCATGCCTTTCATACTGTTTGCCATCATCAATCATTCGGTACAAACGATTGTACAAATGCATAACTACCAATAGTATTCCCTGATTATAAAATGGCTAGCAAATTTTCAACTGCTAGGAAATAATGTTTTGCAATAATTATAAACGTTGTGGCTCCATATCCCATTGCCGAAATTTGGTAAAGGTATAAATAAATAATTCTTCCTTTTATGGCAGATCAACAGATACAAGTAACCATAATGCATAAAAAAAAAATCTGTTGATTGTGCAATATTTTTTTCACGGAAGAATGGTTTGTTGATTAAATTAATGCAAATAAAATCCCTCCCAAATGAGACCTCGGAAACGTTGGCAAACTTCTGCAGAGAGAGCCTTATCGAGTTGAGACTGAATGTCAAGAAATGTGTAACTTTTGGTGGACGTTTGCGTAAATGCACAAATAACTTCTATTAAAAATTCAAAGAGAGTAGAAAGATGGATTTCAATCCTTAAGCAGTTAGACTTCAAAGAAGGGTATTCTTAATTATTATTATTTTTTTTAATAACTATTTAGTATTAAAGCTCATAAAGCAGATGTGGACAGACAAGAGGAATAATCTAGTTGGATGAGTAAACTATATAAGCTATTTTGCAGTGTGAATAGAATATAAACTGTCCTTGCAAAGAATTTTACAAACAGGTAATATGAAGGAAAGACCCTCTTAAAAAGGCTAAGTCATCTGAGAAATACAATTAAAAGTGGATTTGTTTCATAAATAATGATTACTACGTTTCCAAGTTACTCTCGTTTCTTAAGTTTAATTATTGTAATTTGCGTTAAATATTAATTTCCCCATTTTTTTTCTTCATATTGCCTTAAAATACTTGCTTGATGTTTTTTTGATACGTCTTTATATTTTCATATTTTTATCTGGGTGCATGTATATACTTTATATGTTAAAATATAGTTATTTATTGAGTGATTTAAGAGTGTCCCGGATTGCTTATCTAGAAATCTGGCAAGCCTATGAATGCGTGAATATAAAATTACAGCATTTTATATTAAAAGTCTTGAATAATGATGCACAATTATTAAAAGATTGCAAAAACAATGCTGCTGAATGATAATGTTAGCATATCTCTTCAATATCTTCACATTTTTTTTTTCCTGATTTGATGCCCCAAGAATGTTAACAAATGGAACTCGCCTGATTAATATGATGGCTGAAACTCCTTTTTGGCAAGACGTGTAATGTCAGGTGGTAGTGATGACGTTGCAACTCGCGCCTGGCTTCTAAGATAAGTAGCAGTGAATCTTGTAGTAAAGAATTCTTTGCTAATATAAGCTTTCAAAAGAATTGCTCACAACAATATGTGGTTCCAATTATCTATGCATATTTCAGCGTATGCCTTCTCAATGATGGAAACCTTTCTGCCTTTATATACCGTCAATAGAAGTCTATAAGCAAGATATTGTTGTTCCTAGCTTTTAATACATCATCCCTTAGCAGTTGAATTTATTAAAGTTTTAGGTCAGAATGGATATCTGCTGGGTCTACATTGAATGGTGTAGCAAACATGGTTAGCTCCAATTGTTTCCTTTCCTTGTCCTTGAACCTTTCACTAACTACCTAAATTAATTTTGCCCATTCATCAGCATACTCGGATATTG
>NC_090740.1:86230334-86252834 GCF_036898095.1 Palaemon carinicauda
CTATTCCTAACCACTTGGGCGACTGCTTTCTGTTGGTTCGATCAACATTCCTTACTGATTAGACCTCTCTTGCTACACTCAAAATAAACAATATTAACATCCTGCATGTCTTTCACAATATTTGAAGAAGGACCATTCGAATAATGTTGCTTTGGTAGTATCGCATTCAGCTTTGGAACAGTACCAGTGCTACTTCCGCTGTAACTATTGAACTTGTTCACATGGTTATTACTTAACTGGTTTCTCTGGTTCGGGGAAAACTTGAAAATGGTCGGAATGACTGTTGAAACTCCATACCCGAGGAGTGTTTATGACTGATAATATTATAACCTCCATTCAGCAACGAGGCTTTATCAATTCTCTTCACCTCTCTGTCTCTCAAGTACATGTAAATATGTTCAGGAATTCCTCGTAGATATTCTTCTAGCACTATTAGTTCTTCTGAATCAGCCATCTCCCTCACGTTAGTAGCCTCTACCCATCTTTTCAAACATTGTCCTACCTTATAAGCAGGACTGAAGGTTGAGATTAAATACGCAAAATCATATGCTTCAGCATTTGATTTTCCATTGAAAATCAACCTGAGCTACCTCTACAAAGGGCATAAAACACTAAGTGTTTGAAATTTGGTCATTTTAAATCCTGCAAAAACTTATGGTTCAAACTTTACTACAATTTCAGGGATTTCTCGGGGGACGGGGGCATATGTCAGTATGGGTGGCTACCCTGAGGAAAATCTAG
Source organism: Palaemon carinicauda (assembly GCF_036898095.1). Lineage (NCBI taxonomy): Eukaryota > Metazoa > Arthropoda > Malacostraca > Decapoda > Palaemonidae > Palaemon > Palaemon carinicauda. The sequence goes on from NC_090740.1 coordinate 86,231,076, forward strand.
ATTTGTTGCCACGTGCTATTGAGATTTCCCTGGTTAAGTCAATAGGGCTTTTTACGAAAAATACTTAATGTTGATTTGCTAACAATTTCGTTAATAAATTTCACCTGAACTCCGTTAACTTACAGGCCGACCCCTCGACCACCACGTGGCTTAGGCTGTGTATAAGGCAAAACTGGAACTCACGTGTCACGTGAGCCTGCGTGGGCACGTGCACGGCAAGAAATTGCGTTATCGGACCAGTGTGGACCTCCTGGAACCTGAACGGTGCAACCTTGCGGCACCAAACCGGTGCAGCCGGAAAGTGGACAAAACAGGCTTCCAGCAATCCTCACCAGCTTTTGCATATGCACCCAGGGGGCCCCGTATATAGGGGTATGATTTACGAGGTTCACCAAGAATTGGGGTCAAAGACCATTTATTCGAAAATGGGCCATAAGATCTTGTTTTTATTTCCTATGGTGTTAATACCTACTGTCCTCTGCCACATGCCATGCTCAAATCTCAAGGATCAATCTTTTGCACAGGCCACGTGCATGTCTATTGTTACCCATACTCCCGGTAACCACGACATGGGAACAATGGCGACCAAGTGGCGGCCTAACAGTGCAACTCTGGGAAACCAAACAGTGCAGTCGGGGAGGGGACAAAACAGCCTTCTTACACCAACCACCAGGTGGCTGTTGTAAGAGTTCAAATCGAAGAAAAGCTAAGCTGGCCAGCTTGCTTTGAGGTACAAGAGTTAAGACGATTGTCGCTGTGAGGGAGCAACAAAATGGTATTTATCCGTTCAATTTTGGTTAAACAATGCCGGCAGTCTATGGAAAGGTCCTCTTCGTGTTAAAAGCCTGTCTTTTGTTTAAATATTTCTGTACTTTGATGATGAAAGCTTAGATATTGAGCGCACTTATTAAGTTTTCTGTTGCTGTATGGTTTTGTCCAGGATGTCACCTTGGACAAAACCCTGCAGCAACTGTGATAAACATTTTGATATATGACTTGCTTCTTTTCGTTGTGAAGCGGATATTACAATTCGTTCCATTTTATATTTCATAAAGTAAAAGTATTCAAAATCAACGTATGTTTTTATGTTTTGAGACTAGATGAAAGATCATACACATTTATGAGGATTTTTTTTTCTTTGGTGGAGAAAAACACATCATTCGTTTGTAACAACAAACATATTACGACACATATTCTAACAATGAAGGTTCAAGTGCTTCATATTGCACATATAATCACTGTAATATCACGTTAAAGATACATGAGTGCTTAATGTAAATGCAATATTGTAGTTCCCCAAAGCAGATGTGCAATATCTTAAGCAAAGCAACACCCTTTTCAGTTGGTTTAGTGCCTCATGAATGTAGGGCTTTCACATGTTCATATGTATGATAAATGACATGGAAACCCTATGGAAGAAATATACTGACCTTCGAACCTGAAGAGAAAAGATAAAAAAAATGTCATGATCTTTTTTATTGCTGGTTGCGCCTGCAAGTATTGTTGGTTAATGGCGACATTAGAGCTTTTTCTGTAAACTTTGGAATTAACCTCTAGTCATTTGTCACATTAAACACAGGATCGTGCATAGCAGGGGTCATATCTGTCAGTGTTGCTGACCTTGCACAAACTGGTAACAACTCCAAATCCCGCGCATGTCGTGCAATATCTGAGGCCTCTTCCTTCTCCTTTTCTTCTCGTTCTCTCTCTTTCTTCTCATCTTGCTTCCATATCCCTCGCATGTCTTGCGATCTCTTAAGCTTCTTCTGTCTCTCTTTATTCCTGTCTTGGTTTCATTTCCCTCCCTCATTCTTCCAGTCTTGCTTCCATTTCCCTTGCATGTCTTGCTTCTTCCCTCTTTTCTGCCCTCATCTTTAAATCAAGGAGACAGGTCGCTATGGTGTTTGACATAACAACTTTAGAAAATCGAAAATCGTTTTATTGTTTCTATGTATGCAGAAACATATCGTACATGCTCTAGAGAAGGTACAGCCAATTATTTTTTACAAATAATGAAGATGAAGTGGTCTTTAAATGATAACGCCATCCTTACTGCGTCCTCTGTATGACTAAGTTTGACAGAATCGTCCTTATATGTTTATTTCTGCATATATATAGCGATTTTTTCCACTTATTTTTCGAAATCTTTCACGTCTGGCAGAGATGGAAGGCATTGATAGAGGGTAGGTGAATGTAAACTATGATCTACGATAAGAATAGCCAGTTTCCAAAGATGTACAGAAATTATAATGCATGTGTCTGTTTACTTCCAGTTCGCATGTGTATTCTGTTTTTACAACGTCCTTATTGACTTCATAGCAAGGCCAGTGTTACCTAATGGCAAAGAAAGAACAAAAAGTAAGCAGAGAGCAACAAAAAAGAACCAAGAAGAGAGGGAAATTAGAAAAAGATTGTGAAGCTGGAACATTCTAAACCAAGTGTATTAGTGAACTTAGGGTTTAAATACCTCGTTTAGGGTACAGTTATGTAGGAATAAACAATAAAAGTATAAAGTAAGGTTATCATAATAATGTTATTCTGATTTTTTTCAAGTAAAAGAAAAAAAAATCTATTGCGATTCTTTGGGAGCTCATAACTCATAACTTATTCACGCTTAGGTACATTTTTCTAACTTATTTATAGTTAATTTTTTTAGGGAAAGATATCATTGAAAAGATGAACGAAATTCCCACAATTTTAATAAGAGAATTTTGATTTTCCTTTAACTCTTTTTTTCAGGAATATACTACGTGTAGACAAAGGAAAAAAAAAAGAAAAAAAAAGTTCAATTAAAAAATGTCACACAGTATTTTTCGACTTATAAAAAAGTTTTGATATTATGATTTTCAGTACAATGATTTCTGCTAAAAAATCATTTTTTTCAATCAAATGACTTGAAATTTTTATTTGATGTAGCACTTATATATGTATAAACCATATATAGGAATTGTACATTGTAATCATTAGAAAAAAATGCAAGACATAGAGTACGGTCCCCTTTATCAAATTCTTTCCCTCTGCAATTCATTGAAACTTAGCCTCTACATTAATGTCTGCTTCCATCCCTTCAATTTTGGGTCGACTGGTCCTTGTTTTACTACAAATTTTGTTTTAGCTTCATCCAACACGTTCACGAGCTTCTAAAATATTCTCTTTCGGCAAATTTCGCGAGTTTATGAACGGCTTGTAATCATTACACTCGTTGCATGGCCACCACCTGTCATTGAAATAAAGAGCAACTGAGCTTTAGTTACAATAGCTTCTTTAAATTCCTGAACATTTTGGTTTTTCAAAAACTATTGGATAATAAATTGTGCTTATTCTAGTTTACAAAAAATTTATACCTCCCCAAAAATATATCTTAACAATACGCAAAATCCTATCAACACTTTATTGTCCAAACCTTTAATGAAAACACAGCCCTCCTATCAACAATATTTAAAACAGACTCACTGGATTCCTGGTCTGGACACAAAAATATATTATATTTCAAGACTAGCAAATTACATAACCTCCTGAGTTCCAAAATCACCTGCTATTTTCATGTAAGTCTGTTATACTTAAAGAATACCAGAGGTCTGGGGAATTATGCAATTCCCAGACGGCAATATATGAAAACAATGAATATCTAAAGGACTCTTACTTACACTCAAAACAAAACTGGGTAATGACTTTACTTGTAATATTCAAAACAAACTATAACTTCAATTCTTAATCAGGGATTACGAGAGAGCTCTTTAAGAAATACTGGTGATCAAAATAATACACGCTAAATGAAAATTAATATATTCTTTACAAATTTACAACATTAATAAGGATAATTATCACCAAAATGATGAAACTCTTAACATTAAATCAGAGCAAAAACCTAAAACTAATAAAAGAAAAGATACTTTTAAAAATTATGCAATAGCCTGTTTCACTGGATATTAATTTACAAAAATATTTAATTTTGATAATGACAATAGTTAAACATAAGCCCTAATGATTATACTCCTCAGGAAATTTACATAAAAGTAATTGATACACTTTCGTGTTTTTACCTCACAAAAAGTAATCAAACTTTTAAACCCCAAAAAATACACTTCACTGTTTTCACATAAATCACAAAGGGATATTTAAAAAAATTATGTCACAACAGCACTTATATCAACATAACACCCCAAAATATTATTCAAGGTTTCACTAACATTTGAACACACTATACATGATATGTTTGATAAAGACTTATTCGCTTTGGAGAGGGAACCCAATCGAGGCACTTGCGAAAGAGGCAATCTTAGGCTGGATCTCTCCTGCTGCCTACGATTTCCTAGGGGAACATATATATCAACTCAAAACTTCTAGAAAATTCAAAATAGATTCTTCCAGTAGCCGGGGGGGGGGGGGGGGCAAGGCAAAGCGGTGTAAGGTGGCCAACGAATCCAATACAAGAGGGGATCAAACCTTGCTTGCAAGGTAACCCTCTCTCAGCTAACTCTGTCCAAACTAACTGTGGTTTTCAAGGACATTATAAACACGTGCAAATATAACATGAAGCAATACTTCGGTAAAACATAAAAGATTACATAAGCCCTCGTTTTCAAACCTCGCATGGTTTATACAGTATACATAGACGAGATACATAAGACCTTGTAACAAAATATGACAAATAAAAAGTTGATTCTTGAAAACAATATAAATTTACATATACTGAATTGAATGAAAATACAATTAAATGAACAATGAAAGTCCTACATAGTTTTCATACAAATACTTGAACCTACATGAGAGGAACTAGCTGGCAACACACCTCTTAAATCCACAAATAAAATGCATGAATAAAATATTTACTCTACACTAGACCAGCTTCGTAAGAATATATTTACAACTATTTCAATTAAAATTTTTCACTTTGTCTCAGATTGATAATTGTTTGTTTATTTGTTGCTATGATTTTTATACAATTAAATAACGAATGTATCAATAATAAATCATCTAGAAATAAAATAAAAATTCGTAGCAGATTCCTGTTGCTCAGCGATCAGATAGTTGAACTTCTAGAAAAATATATTGGCAAGTATAATTTTGAATACATTTCATACAATTTCTTATTATTTCCAGGGACTTAATAATCCATCGACTGCCTTTCCCTGATTCTATGAACTGAAACAGGTAGTTAATCAATCATCTAGTTACGAGATATCAACTACTAAAAGGGCAGTTTAGTGATCTAAGATCCCCTCCCCCTTTAAAACTCTAGTGTCATGGTGTAGTTTATAGATTGAAGCATTTGCATAGAATCTTGTGAGAAGCTTCTCAGCCATAGTCATATCTAAACAAATTAAGGATCTTTTTTTATCTAAGAACAGGGACTGCTAGTCTCCCTTTGAAAAGGTCGAGAGCCTCTTCGATGGACGAAAATCTAAAGACAAGGTTTCAGTTAGCATACTTGAGTACATATTTGTATAGTGTGGTGGAATGCCATTTACTCCTCATTCCAGTTTCCCCAGGCTTATTTATATTATATACTTTCTGGCTTAAAATTTCAATAGAAACATTCAGAAAAATTTCTGAGCTGCCTTCTGTGATGTGGATATATCTTGGTTTACTTATTACCCCATAAATATTTATGAGTTTGGAAAATGAGACAATGACACTAGAGATGGTATTCAATGTATTCTTTGTATTAAAGATGAAGACCAGTTTTTAGTTTCCCTTTATATTTAGGTCTCTTTTCAATACATGGCCCTTTCTGATTAAAATGGTCTATGTCTATGACGTTTGTAGGTAATAATGGCCATGGAAGAAATGGCCATGGAAGAAATGGCCATGATAAAAATGGCCATGGTAAAAATGGCCATGGTAAAAATGACCATATGGGTAAGGTAGGTAAAAATGGCCATGGCCAAAGCCAAAAGTCGATACTGACTACAAAAAAATAGTATTAAAAAATATTCAGGAAATATAAGATAGGCCTAAGTCTAAATTATTACGTATTTTGTAAAAAGCAAATACAAAATCAGTCTCATTCTGAGAATGCTCGTGTTTTAAACACTCTATTGTCTGCTCTAGATATTTTTATGAATAAAGAGTTTTGATCTGACTCTGTTTTGCAGTTAGGATATTTGAATTAGGAGATCAACCTGATCACAAATTATGAAATATGTTCACTAGATCAAAAGAAATGAGAACATTTAGTTAAGTGAAGCTTAAATTACAGGTGTACTTACAAATTGGATGAATGATTGAATGAGTCTAAATTTTTAGAGATCAAAAGAAATAAGAACAATTGTTTAAGTGAAACAGAAATTACAGGTGTACTTACAAAATGGTTGAATGATTATATGAGTCTAAAATTTTAGAGTTCAAAAGTAATGAGTTCTAACACTTCAAAAGAAAGAAGAACAATTAAACGGTGAATGGTAGTTCACTTTAATTACAGTAATTTACAGCAACTCTTCCCATTTTGAGTATAAATAGAAGATACCAGTTTGGTAAATCATTTACAAAGATGGAGACTACAAGAAATACAGGCAGAGAAAAGATATGTGTTAATGGATATATGTACACTAGGCACAGCACGACAAACAACTACAGACATTGGAGATGTACCAAGCGAGGATCTGGTTGTAAAGGGAGACTCAGAACACCGGTTGACACACTTGAAGATCCAGTGTCTGTGAACGTCCATAACCACCAACCAAACGAGATTGAAGTTCAAGTTACAGTCGCTAGAGTGTCAATGAAGAGAAGAGCCACAGAAACAAGGGACAAACCAAGCAACATATACCAGGGAGTACTGCAAGAACTGGATGATATGACAAGGGCCTTCCTTCCACAAGAAGCAACCTGTAAGCGGACAATACGGAACCAACGAATTGCTGATCTGCCACCTGAAGCAGCAAGACTGCAGGATTTACAGTTACAGGGTGCTTGGACTGAGACAAGTGATGCCCAGCGAAACCAGCTACCAAGGCGTTTCTTACTCCATGACAATAGCCCAGACACAGACTCCAGAGTTATCATCTTCGCGACTGATGACCACCTTCGATTACTTGCAGAAGCTGACACCTGGCTGATGGATGGATGCTATGCCATTGCACCAGCTGGATTTCTCCAACTCTACACAATTCAAGTACCACTCAGGTCAATTGGCATACCAGTTGTCTACGCCTTACTCCAAAGAAAGACACAGGCGACCTATGAAGAAATGTTTCAGGCCATTCAGAGAGCTTGTGAGGAACGGAGATTACAACCAGACCCTGAGAAAATCATCCTTGACTTTAAGGCAGCTGCAATATCTGCTGTTAAATAATGATTTGGAGATGACATTGGTATTCAAGGTTGTTTTTACCACCTTACCCAGTCAACCTGGAGGAAGGTTCAAGAACTGGGACTGACTAATCGATACAGAGAAGATGGAGAGTTTCGGCTACTATGTGGTAAACTCGATGGGCTGGCGTTTCTTCCCCCTGGTGATGTCCGAGAAGGAATGGAACTCCTGATAGCCTCAGCACCTGATGATGATGAAGTAATGGAGCTACTGACATATTTCGATCGGAATTATGTAACTGGTATATACAGAGAGAGGCCAAGAAGAGACAACAACCTACTGGTTCTGCGTCACATCCCACCACGCTTCTCTCCGAACATATGGAATATCCACGATGTAACAGTAACCAACAATCCAAGGACTAACAACATATGTGAAGGTTGGAACGCTAGGTTCCAATTTTTGGCAGGCCATAACCATCCTACCGTTTGGAAGCTGATTAAGCTGCTGCAAGGGGAGGAGGCAGTCGTGTCAACCAAGGTTCTACAAGATTCAGTTGGAAACCCACAAGTAAAAAGAGTAAAGAGAGTGTATGTCCAACAGCAACAACGCCTGCAGACTCTTTGTGTTGACTACGCAGCTGGGAGAAGAGACATTGATAACTTTCTGAGAGGTGTTGGGCACAACATTCACCTGTAAAGATGTGATTTCATTCTGATGAACTTTTATTGTGTGCTTATTTGCTAATGTTCTACATGTGTATATCTTTTCTCTATCTAAACATCATTAAAAGATAAAATCAATGAATATATATTTTAAGTTATCACTTGGTTTTGGGCTTCATATTTATCGATAATTTATTGAAGATTACTTAATCCTTTCCCGACTTTTGGATAATCAAATAAAAAAATCAAATAATATGCTTGCAAGAAAGATGTCTTCATAGTAAACAAAGTTTAGGCCTATGAGTAAACTGCTTTTTACAAAATAAGTAATAATTTTGATTAAAATATAAAACATAAGCATTTTCTTCAAAATGAGGCCTATCTTATATTTTCTGAATATTTTTAATACTATTTTTTGTAGTCAGTATCGACTTTTGGTTTTGGCCATGGCCATTTTTACCTACCTCACCCATATGGCCATTTTTACCATGGCCATTTTTACCATGGCCATTTTTACCATGGCCATTTCTTCCATGGCCATTTCTTCCATGGCCATTATTACTGTACACCGTCTATGACACATCAAATCTCGTAAGTTCTGTTAAGCAAAATATATACGTTTTATACAAGTCGGATTTTTTTATCTAGAGACTATAATATTATTTTGATGTATTGCATGATTTCAACGTTAAAAGAGTGAGGAGTTTAAGAAACCGTATATGATAATTATTCACATAGTTTGTCACTAGTATAAGTGGTTTTGTAGGCATCAATTTTGTTTTCAAAAGAAATTCAACGACTATTAGAATTCATACGCTTTTTATTGGACTTCTGTGATTTTGTTATGTTTGTAGACCTTTTATTGTAAATCATATTCACCATTTAACCTATATTTTACATTATCTTAGACGCTTTGTAACATTTGTTCTTCATTATTAATATTGTTAAATGGTTATTCTAGGTTTAACCGAAAATAAGATGAGAAAAAATGAGATTGTTATACCCCCTTGGAGGTATAATGGGATGCCACAAAAATAGAAGAATACTTTTTGTTGTCTCCGCATTGGTCACACTCGGATGACACATGAGTTTCTACTGAGTGGCCAACACCAACCATATTTTGACGACTGTTTGATACCCTTGACAGTGAGGCATTTGTTGACTGAATGACTCACATATAACACAGAAAGGAATTGATATCTCTTTGAGACTCATGGTGAGGATGGCAGGTTTTTCCTTGCCAAGATCCTTGGACATGATGTGTCGTACAATGTTAGTGGCATTTTTAAATTTATATCAGAAGCTGGTCTTCTTAATGCTACTTAACTTTTATAACATATTTACTTCTCTGGTTTTTATTGAATATTCTTTTAATCTTTATTTATAATAAACGATGTTGGCGTTTATGACTTTCAATGTCAGGATGCCAGAGAACTTCAAATCATTCATTCATTCATACATTGGAAAGTTTAGCTACTATTTATTTCGATTTTTTATTTCATTTTTTCCCATCATCTATTCAACAAAGTTTTACTAATTTTATCTTGTAATCTATAATTATACCAGTCGTCTGTCCTGTCAAGTGAAGTGTATTTCTATTTAATGAGTAATTTGTTGGGCATATCAAATATACTCTCTCTCTCTCTCTCTCTCTCTCTCTCTCTCTCTCTCTCTCTCTCTCTCTCTCTCTCTCTCTCTCTCTCTCTCTCTCCAAATCATTAGTTGATAATGAAAATATACGGATTTTCCTCTCTTTCCCCTATCCCCTTATTTCATGTAGGGGATTGAAGCATTATAATTTCCTTCGAATATTTACATGTACAGTACTGTAACACATGAGCAATATATCTCAGAATTAAATTTTAACGACTATAACCGTAATTGTATACCTTTTGATCCATTGGTATATATCCTAGAAATAAAAGGGTTGAATGAAACTAAACAGTTATTCCTTAAGGGAGCGAACTAAGTAACAGCATTATCATTAGAGAGAGTCCATCTACAATGTCCGTGATTGCTTCACCCAAAGGAAAAAACAGCAGAGCTTTGGTTCATAACGCAATTTTATCAATAACAGCAAGTCACCACGATACTCCTACAACATATGAAAGTATTAAAGTTATTTGACTTGTATTGGGATCATAGACGAATAGAGAGCCATCTGATATACCAGTCAAAAGTTAGGTTTATTTGATTGTTTGTTTTGTATATTATTCATTGCCCTTGATATGACAGCAAAAAATAATGCCAACGGATTCATACAACGCAATACTATCAGTTAAAACTTTATCATAAACGTTTTATCTTTGCGTTGTAGTTTCAGTTTTCTTACGTGTTATTTAAGAGCATGACTAAAATCATATATAATTTTTGCATTTTTATTCTCTGACACGCAACACACCTTTATACGGTGGAGGATTAAAAATTCTGTACAATTTGAAAGAGTCTAGACTAAGCCTTGGTAATGCTCTTTACCATACATTTTTTAAATGCCTTTTAAATACACATAAAGAACAGTATTTTGGTCTGCCAATGGGGAATATGAATTAGATTTATATAAATGTCACATGCAACTGGGAATAAATATCCTTTTTTTAATTGAATCAGATGGTAGTATTACAATGTTTGAGATACACATATGAAAGATATTATGAGTGTTTTATTTTTATTTTTTCGGATCTTAGCTAGTGATCATTATATTACATATATTTTGGGAAAAATACATGAGCCTATTTTCTAACTATTAAAAGAAAATGAAGAAGTAACATTTGCAAGCAAAAATTGACAGAGCAATTACATTAGTTTTACATTTCAATGGATATTCCAAGCGTGGAAATGAGCATAAAAGAAAGCTTGGAAACATATGGAATGGTTATTACCAAAATTTCTTTTTAGGGCAGCTGATTGTTAAGAAGAAGAAAAAAAAAAAGCAATTCGTTAGAGTTTATACAGTTTACTTCTTATAAGGTCCCACGAGAATGTACTGCCATTCTACAGTGCAGCATCGTCAAATACAGAAGAGGAGATAGGTACATACAAGTCTTGGAGAAGGGGTCTCCTTAAAAAATATCTAAACCCTTAATGGATGGATCTTGGAATATGAAGGAAAGACCTAAGTTATTCAACATTTGCAGGCTGAAGAGGTTACGCTTTCTGCTGCATTCAAAAGCGTCACCTATGATTTATGTGCCGTGCAATAGGTAGTAATATTGTTTTATAGTTTTTAAATTTAATATATTAAGGTGGTTTAAGGAGCAAAGACAAGTAACCTCTATTTATTATTCTATATCCATGAAACTTTGTGTGATTGTTTAGAGTATATAGAGCTACTCTCATGCCAAATTTGAGAAATATTGGTTAATATTTTTTTTATCGTTAAAACTTTTGTTTGTTTGTTTGTTTTTTTCATAATTTTTTTAGCACTTATATTGCCTTTTATTTTCTTTAATTGATTATTTAATATTTTTTGTATTCGTAATACTTACAGAGTTATTAAAAAAAAAGTAATTATATAATATATAAAAAAAATCGTGAAAAAATAAAAAAAAGTAAAAAACTTAGATTCAACCTTAATTAGCCCTTCTACATTATATATAAATGCCAGTAATTTTTTTATTTCAAAAATCCATCAACAATTAAAGAAGTCTTAGGGATTTATATAAACTCATATCACTCAAAATTTAGTTTCGAGAAAACTTCACTTGAAGTTTTAGCATCATTCACACATGAATTTTTTCCACTGCGAAGCACATTTTCTTGAATAAATGACTATTCATTTATATATATATATATATATATATATATATATATATATATATATATATATATATATATATATATATGAAATTATCTCATATTAGCTTTCTCTTTGCACTTGGGTGTTGCATAAAAACTTCCAGAATTGCATAAAAAAATAATTATGCAATTATGTTTTTTTTTTTCTTTTGTCAAATTTCACTTGAAGTTTTGGCAACATAAAGACATAGATGTTTTACCGTATAAATTCCTATTTGCGTGTCATAAACATTTTTTATCAATATAAGCCAATTGTTGCATATGTTTTTAGAATACCATGCAAAAAATTTTCATTTTTTTTATTCAGGATTTTCCAAACCACCCATGAGGTATCATACTAAGCTCGTTTTTTTAGGAGTATCCCCAGCTTGAAAAAAGCCAGCGAAGCTTACGCTGTCGAAGGGGATCAGTTATCGTACTGAATAAAGAATATATATTTGCAGCAATATATTATTTGCAAAGTATATGGTTCAATGAATGGAATGGGTCTCACGGAATTACAAGTCATGCGGCACGCCCCCATTATCCCGTTACCACCCCCTCCCTTTTTTGCTTTATAAGCACGAAATTCACAAAACTCCATACGTCTGCCATTGTCAACTTTATGTAGTTGCCGGAAATGCAAAAAAGTAAAATTGAGCATCTGACACCTAAATCATCTATTTTTTGGTACACTAGCCCCCTTAAGTCTTATATCTTGTACTGTTATATCTTTTTAAAAATAACTTCAATACCCACTGTTGTTATTAGTCATCTATATTGTCTTAATTCTATAACTAATGTTATTTCAAATTATTCCTATTTACATACAGGCGATGAAGTGAAGCTGATTCAAAACAGGAAAATGCCCTAAGAATCGCAAAGTTCAAATCATATTTCATATTAGCTTCTTTACTTTAATACTAATTATCATATAATTTATGTTTTCTGTATGGTATATATTTATATATATATATATATATATATATATATATATATATATATATATATATATATATATATATATATATATATATATATATATATATATATATATTTGGGTTCAGGCCATGTCGTCCTGATGGAAGTTCCTTCATTAGTAGCTTCCTAGGTTATATTTGACTACAGTGATATATGCCAGAGAATTTACCAAAGTTATCCAGAATTTTAACTCCTGGAGCGAATATCCCTTAAAATTGGATATCGCGTAATCAGAGGACGTATTCTTGACACGTCTCATAGCTATCTACATCCCTAATAGCGTTTCCACTACGAGGGGAAAAGGTGGCAAGAATATAGGAGAATCGTTAAAGAGGCAACGCTCTCGACACTCCTACTATACTGTAAATAGTGCACCGAATCGCCACCGCGAGGCGTCACTAAGCCATTCTTTCTCTTGTAGCTTCGTTGACCGGTGTTATCCCGTGTTATCTCTCGATATTTTGGAATTATTTGTCGCTATGATGTCTTCACCAGCCTCATCAGCTTCTGGAAAGTTAAGTAATATATTTGAATTGTGTAAATGTAAGCTCTTGTCAGTTTTACTCTTCGATTTAGATCGTAATTAATGTAACAAGAGCTGTTCCCAGCCGGATGGCGTTATGAACGAGGTCGTTCTTCCTGTACATCTAGTTAGCCAGAACAACTTTCCTGGCATTATTTGCTTTAATAACTTTAGCTATTTAGTATTTTAGCTAGAGATTTTTATATTATGTCATTGTTGTCGTGGATTTAGCTATCTATGTTCGAGCCTCTTGAGTGTTAGGCTTTCTAGCCTAGGCACCTACACACTTCATTGCATGATATAACCTTCCTGGTAATGTTTTATTGAAGCTCAGGCAATATTTTATACAATTAAGATATTTCTGCACAAATTTTCCTCTTCCAAGATAGTATACAAGAGAGTTTCGGTGAACGATTCTCTATGCTCCTAGACTTACTAGCCTAGTGACTTTAGTATACTTTCATACATGTCCCCAATTGCTCTTGTATTTAAGAGCAATTCCCCTTCCCTCTGATAAGCCTAGGCTACCCTCAGTTAGCTTTGCTGTGAACTGAGTTCTGGCAAAGTTTACTGGGGTGTTTCGTTTCTTTCTCTTAATCACTGAGTCGGTTTCTGAGTTAGAACGGGACATCAGAGTAAAGTCTGTGTTAGGCATCTTACTGTCTCGGTGAAATGATTTCCCAAATCAGGCTAAGTTGTCTATACAGGAGGCTAGGGCTCCCTAGACCATACGTGGAGGTTTTTGTTTTACAATTCTTCCTTCTTCGGTCTAGCAGACAGTCCTGTGCGAGTGGATCTTAGACCGAAGAAATTATTTCTTCATTGTCTAAGATACCTGGCACGAGATTCTGTTTTCTTGCGAGATTGTGTCCTATGGCCGCTTTCTCACTTGATTAACCCAACCGGGGGAAATGATTTCCCCTACTTGAGGTTACCTTATGAGATCAGAATCCTTTAAGTTGGGTAATGCCTGCGGGTATTACCTTACTTATAGGACTTTTCCCCCTTCCCTGCTGTCTCTTTTGTGTAGGATGAACCATCACCCTCCCTGGCCATCATTCTACTTTTGACCCTAAGGGTAATTTATAGATCTGGCCTGAGGTTCCCTGTCTGCTGCCAGCTGGGCCGGCTGCCGGCAAGTACCCTCATAATCATTAGTGTGTTCTTCAGTCCTCCCTTGGACTGCCTTCCATAGCCCATATGGATGGGATATGGTTGGGTGGAAGCCCAAATATAATTCCCCCTTCCAATTGAACCCTCATTCGGGATGTAGGCCTGCAAGGCTGAGCCTCTGCCTTCCTCCATCCTCTCTCTTTTTCTCTACCTTTCCTTATACTGGGCCAGCCGCCGGCAGCTTATAGCTGTTGGAGGCCATGTTAGTTGTCTGTCGGCTAGCAGTTACTCTGCCACCACTTGCCGGGGGTGTTGCTGAGCGATAACCCAACAACAATATACATACTATGACCAGTAGCCGGCAACTAAGTTGTCGGCCGGCAGTCGGCCACCCAAAGTATAGATCTGAAGACAGTAACTGCCTTCAATAGCCCAGAATAGGCCGGCCCGGCAGGCCCGGCATATGCCGGCAGGCCCGGCATGTGCCGGCAGGCTCTGCGTACGCCGGCAGGCCCGACAGGTCTGGCGGCATACCGCTGCCAGTCAGTCCTGTAGCCCCAAAAAAGTTTTTTCCAACCTACAAGGTGCTTCATGGGCAGCTTATTGTGAAACCATCACATATAAGAGAATGATCCTCTCTACCACTTAATGGTTATCAACCATTAATTTACCCCCAATATTGAACCTGGGACATTGTCTTAAGAAGACACTTTATATCAAAGGATATTATGTTCCCAAACAAAATTCATTAAGAATTTATTTTTCAATATTGGAGGAGGTCATAGCAATGGGCTGGACAGGAAACACAAGTGTGACGTGTGCAGGGCGCATACTCGCTGCGCAGTCACCCAGGGGGCTCTCAAATACTAGGACCCACAGGTATGTACTGTTTGTGACAAACTGGTAAAAGAGGCTTTTAAGGATCAAAAGTCTATTGCGTCAAGGGATGCAGCAAGGGACACTCTGCGAAAATGGGTCAGGGGTTTTCAGAAGAACACATCTGGCCCATACATTCCTAATGGGAGGATGAGGGACTGTCTTTTCCCTAGGGCATCTGCGGATGCAATCATTCCCCAGGGTCAACCTGAGATTTCCCTAGTACAGATTCTGATGGAATCTGTTGTTTCGGACGCCTTGAAGGGCATCCATTTAGATGACAACATGTCGGTTGTCTCAGAGGGGACTAAAAACAATCTCCTACTGGAAGAACTGGAGCAGGAGGATGACGTACCTCCTGAGGCTGAAGTTGATACTACCGAAACGATTTCGGTATTTTCAGCCACGGTGATTGAGCCGGTGCCTTCGACTTCATCTACTGCACCCCAGCTAGATTCCATCACGAATACGTTACACTCGCTGCTGTCTATGGTGCTGGACATTCAGAAGAAATCGTCCGAGAAAGAAGCTTCTCTTCGGACGGAAATGCATCAGCTGGTTGCGACACGTTTACCCCCGAAGAAGCTAAACGTCAAGGATCTCCCTGCTTTCTCTGACGTAAACTCTTGGAGATATGCAGAGCATAGGCCAATGTCGGGGGGAGGGGGGGGGGGGAAGATATTCCTCTCGAAGAAACTGGGCACTGCCCCAGTAGAGGAAATTGAGTTTTGGCCCAGCAATGTCCGTCTAAGGACGGAACCTGCATCCAAGGAGGAAACAGAGCCGAAGGAGACGAATGTCCTCGAACTCTCTAAGGCTCAGGCCTTTACTAGTTCCAAGGTGCCGGCTCTCAGCAAAAAGCACCAATCCTTTATTGCTGACACCAAACATGCCTTCCCTTTATGGACCAAGAGTTTAAGGCAGCTTTAAAGGCAGTTTAAGCAGGGAAACCTTGCCCTACACTGGAGGAGTGTAGACCCTTTTCCCTTGGTTTTCCATCAGATGATAAAGACTGGAAGGATGTTCATAACACCTTCACAGTTGGGAAGCTGGTGGCAGATATTGGTGGACGACAGTTCGGCGAAAACCTCCCAAACCTGTCAGAGTCTCACCTGCGCAGGGAACAAGAGACTAAAGAACGTCTTGCTGCATCCATGTCTCTGCAGACTGGCTTAGAGACTATAGCAAGCCCGGACACCCCAGATATGTACATGGTCTTCGCCAAATCTCATTTAGAGACAGTCACCAAGGACTTGTAAAACTTTATCAAAGCCCGAAGGACTTGTAGAGAGTTTGTGTTTGCCTCGGCTGCGGTGAGACACGAACCAAGGAAGGTTATAGCCTTCAATATCTGGGGAAAAGACCTCTTTCCAAGCGAAGTGATCAAAGAGGTCGTGGACAAAGCTGCTACGGAGAACAGGAATCTCCTCTCCAAGTGGGGCTTGCCCTCAAAAAGAAAAGCTTCCACTGTCGAGGGTCCCCAGCCGAAGAATAAATCAAAACGACCAAGAGTGCCCTCTCGGCCTAGAAAACAGCAACAGCTTCCCGTGGCCAAGGTGCCCCAGACGGTGGCACATCCAACCACCACCTTCCAACTGGTGCCCCAAACTCTGGCGACCCAATCGCCGGTGTTCAACCCCAGTCTTTGAAAGCCAATCGACGACTTTTAGGCCAAAGTCTCGAGGTTCCTTTTGAGGGTCCTCTAGACGCCCCTTCAGAGATAGGGGTAACAAAGGTGGACGTGGCCAAGGAGGTAGGTCCTCGAACCAGCACTCCAAGTGAGATGCTACAAGTAGGAGGGAGACTCGTCCTCTTCCGGGATCGTTGGACCTTCGATCCCTGAGCACCATAGCCTAATCAAGAACAGACTAGGGTGGAGTTGGAGCTCAACTCCACCAAACTTTCCTCAATTCTTCCAGCACTCAACCCCCATTATGGAAGAATATGTTCAGGAACTCCTGAACAAAAGAGTTATAAGGAAGGCAAAGTCCATCAGATTCCAAGGAAGGCTATTTTGTGTTCCGAAGAAGGATTCGGAAAAGCTCAGAGTCATTCCGGATTTATCACCATTCAACAAGTTCATAGTGAACCACAAATTCAGAATGCTGACGCTTCAACACATAAGGACCCTTTTGCCCAAACAGGCATACACAGTCTCCATAGACATGATGGATGCGTACTGGTGTGTTCCAATCAACCGTCAAGTTTCCCCCTACCTAGGGTTCAAACTACAGAAAAGAAAGTGCGTTTTCAGAGCAATGCCCTTCGGTCTAAACATAGCCCCAAGGGTATTCACCAAGCTTGCGAATGCGGTCATTCATCAACTACGCCTAAAGGAGATCCAGGTAATAGCCTACCTGGACGACTGGCTGGTGTGGGCAGCATCCGAGAATGAGTGCAGGCAAGCCTCTAAGCAAGTGATCCAGTTCCTGGAACACTTAGGATTCAAGATCAACTTGGAAAAGTCTCGTCTATATCCAGCTCAAAAGTTCCAGTGGCTCGGGGTCCACTGGGATTTACAGTCACACTGCCTTTCCATTTCATCAAAGAAGAGGAAAGAGATAGCAGGATCTGTCAAGAGACTTTTTCAATCCGACAGGATATCAAGAAGGCAACAAGAGAGAGTGTTGGGGTACCTCCAGTTTGCCTCAGTGACAGATCCAATATTGAAATCACAATTAAAAGATGCATCAGGAGTTTGGAGAAACTATGCATCAAACGCTCAAGAGGGGATCTACAAAGACCGATTCCAAATCGTCTGCGATCACTACTCAAACCATGGTCGGAAGCCAAGAACCTGAAGAGCAAGGCACCTCTGAAACCACCTCCACCTGCAGTCACCGTTCACACGGACGCCTGAACCCTGGATAGGTACGCTCCTCGGACACCCCTTTAAGGGTATACTCGGACGCGAACGACCCCGACGCCAAAAAAAATTCTTGAAAAATCAGTTTTTGCAGTAACCTCCTTTTTTCTTTTGCAAAAAAAAACTTCAATGAATGCTTAAAACAACTGTAAAAATAAATACTACTCATCTGCAGAAAAACTATTTATTATAAATATTTTTAAAAATTAAGTAGAAAAAAAAAGACCTGACATAAAAAATCATAAAAAAAAGTTTATACATATATACACAAATCCTTTTAGGAATTGATTCTTGAATGTTTAGGACACATCTTGATGTATTTTGGATGAAGTCAGACCCATGGAGGTGAAGATCTGAAATGAGAAAAAAAGAGTAACTTTTTTTGGCCAAAAAAATTTGTCCAAATTTCATGAATTTTTTTGGGTACCCAAATGAAATAGGAAGTGGCTAATTTTTTTAGGGAATAAACATATGTTATCCTAAAATAGAAATATGTAAAAAAATCTTCATTATTTTGTAAATTACATTTATATCAGGGGCCATATCTAAAGGTAATTTTTTGAGTACTTAGAAATTTCGTAAAAAAATACATATATTTAATATATAATATGATATTTATGCAGGTAAAAATATACCAAAATATCACAAATTCTATAGGGAACAAGAATATATATAGATAGGGCAGCTTACGGTTCGGATATGTCCACAAAATGGCCGCCCACCACACTGACTCAGACTCCCTAATCTGCCACTTGAAATGTAGGAAGGGTATGTCAATTTCAAGGTGTTATTTACTAATCTAATTATTATTGGATATGCATAAATATTGTATGGTGGGTTGCTGGATAATTGTCGATTATTTTACGACTATAACATTGAAATTCTGACCCAAAAAAATTTTTTTGAAGGGAAATAAAATCGAAAAAAAAAAATTTAAAACAATATAATATTTTAGCTAAAAAAATTTGATGATATTCAATCAAAAAAAAAGTAAACAAAATTTTCCGACAAATAAACATCTAGAGAAATCATTACTCTGTGATAGTTCCTTAGTACGTAGTAATTTTGAAAGAATTGGGAAAAAACGAAAAAATGGCAATCACCGGAAAATCGAACACATACCTATATATACGCCATATCTGGCTAAAAAAAAGATAGGCATGGGTAGCCAGATCATCTAGAAACACTTCCCAACACTATAAAAATATAAGTTTTGCGACACTACTTGCCAATTCCTCACGGTAACATGACTAAGCGAAAAAATGCAAAACAAATAAAAAGGGGCACTCGCGGAAAAATGGCTAACATTCTAATATACGGCATTTCAGAAAAAAAAAATTCAGCCACGTGCTAGGCAAACCATCAAGGCACATTTTCCTACAAATAAACATCTAAATGAATCATTACTCTGTGATAGTTCCTTAGTACGTAGTAATTTTGAAAGAAATGGGAAAAAACGAAAAAATGGCAATCACAGGAAAATCGAACACATACCTATATATACGCCATATCTGGCTAAAAAAAAAAAAAGATAGGCATGGGTAGCCAGATCATCTAGAAACACTTTCCAACACTATAAAATTATAAGTTTTGCGACACTACTTGCCAATTCCTTACGGTAACATGACTAAGCAAAAAAATGCAAAACAAATAAAAAGGGGCACTCATGGAAAAATATCCATTCTAATATACGGCATTTCAGAAAAAAAAAATTTCAGCCACGTGCTAGGCAAACCATCAAGGCACATTTTCCGACAAATAGACATATAAATGAATCATTACTCTGTGATAGTTCCTTAGTACGTAGTAATTTTGAAAGAAATGGGAAAAAACGAAAAAATGGCAATCACAGGAAAATCGAACACATACTTATATATACGCCATATCTGGCTAAAAAAAAATAGGCATGGGTAGCCAGATCATCTAGAAACACTTTCCAACACTATAAAAATATAAGTTTTGCGACACTACTTGCCAATTCCTTACGGTAACATGACTAAGCAAAAAAATGCAAAACAAATAAAAAGTGGCACTCGCGGAAAAATGCCCAACATTCTAATATACGGCATCTCAGATAAAAAAAAAGACATGCACGTGTTAGCCCAACCATCAAGGCACACTTTCTAACACATAAACATGAAAAAAAATCAATAATATACGGCAATTCCTTACTACGTAGTAAATTTTTACAAATATTGAAAAAAAACAGAAATTGGCAACCGCAGTTAAATACCCAATATACCAATAACTACGTCGTATCTGACAAAAACAAAATCACGCATGGGTAGCCAGATCATCTAGACACACTTTCCAACACTAAAAAAGCAAAAGTTTTACGACACTATTTCGCAATATCTTACGGAAAAATGACTTGGCAAAAAAATGAAAAAAAATGAAAAAGGGGTACTCGCGGTAAAATGCCCGACATTCTAATATACGGCATCTCAGATAAAAAAAAAGACATGCACGTGTTAGCCCAACCATCAAGGCACACTTTCTAACACATAAACATGAAAAAAAAATGAATAATATACGGCAATTCCTTACTACGTAGTAATTTTTACAAATATTGAAAAAAAACAGAAATTGGTAACCGCAGTTAAATACCCAATATACCAATAACTACGTCGTATCTGACAAAAACAAAGTCATGCATGGGTAGCCAGATCATCTAGACACACTTTCCAACACTAAACAAGCAAAAGTTTTACGACACTATTTGGCAATATCTTACGGAAAAATGACTTGGCAAAAAAATGAAAAAAAAATGAAAAAGGGGCACTCGCGGTAAAATGGTCCTCGTGGTGATGAACGACATTTTAACTAAAAAAAAAATCATGCACATGGTAGCCAAACAATCCACCAAGACTTTCCACAACTGATAACCTATACAAGTTGCACCATTCTACGACAATTTCATAATACGTAATAACTTTGATAATTATGCAAACTACCTTAGAAGGGTAAACTCGGTCGCGCTCGACCCCGACGCGTCTCAGAAATCGGGGAAGGAGTACAGCTACAGCAATGCACATCTGGACACTACTAGAGCGTGTAGGGGAGACACCTCCTGCAGGTCGATCACCCACAAATTCAGTCACGGGGGTGAGTCACGTGAGAAAAACCTGTTTTTTTTTTACGCTCGGGGTCGCGAACGACCCATCGTACCTATCCAGGGTTAAAAGAGGGGTGGGGAGGTCACTCTCATCATCGGAGAGTCCAGGGAACCTGGTTTCCCCTCTTCAAGACCTTCCACATCAATTTTCTGGAAGCCATGGCGGTTCTTCTCTTTCTGAAGAAACTGAAACTTCGCTGCTCAATCCACATCCGTCTAGTTCTAGACAGCGAAGTTGTAATGAGATGCCTAAATCGACAAGGCTCGAGATCGCCTCACATAAATCAAGTGATACTGGCCATCCTCCGTCTAGTGAAGAAGAAGAGATGGCACTTTTCAGCAGTCCACCTTCAAGGGTTCAGCAATGTGACAGTAGACGCTCTATCCAGAGTCAACCCGATAGAGTCAGAATGGTCCATAGACGCAAAATCATTCTCCTTAATAATACGCATAGTCCCAGGACTGCAGATAGATCTCTTCGCAACGAGCGACAACAAGAAGCTACCCCGGTATGTAGCCCCGTAGGAGGATCCTCTAGCGGAAGTGACAGACGCAATGTCCATAGATTGGAACAGGTGGTCCAATATCTAC
>NC_090740.1:86257834-86265334 GCF_036898095.1 Palaemon carinicauda
GGAATTTTGTTATAATCTTTATCATTGAGTGCTTATGCGTTTACACAGTGGACGTCTGTATTCATATAGATATTTTGATAGAATTGCAAGGGGTCGAAGAGATAGGAAAAGAAATACCGTAATCATGATGCACCCTGTGAGCCTCACCCCTGGACCAAGTAGCGCAGGACAGGTTAACCCTCTCCCGATCGTGACACTTGTAAATGCTAGGTCAGCAATCCTTCCTTTTCAGGGTCGGGTTAATGGGTTCTTGCCTCAAAATGTGGAGTCATGGATTTCATCCGTCGATGCCCATTTAAATGCCAAACAAAACGTAGACCCTTTTGTACAATTACAAGAAGCTAAAAGTTTCATAGATTTTTCCAAGGGGGATGCGAGTGCGTCTTTAAGAGGTGTTTCATTTCAAGAAGCAGTTACCTGGGATGATTTCAAAGTTAGGTTACGCGCAGTCTATGGGGGTGAAGAAGCCTTGGATGTAGTATTAACGTTAAGAAATACACTTAATCAAGCCACTATGACTCGGCTTAATGTTATTGAGAGAGCAGCTCTTATAGCCGATAGGCTTAACCCTGGAACGGTACGGTGGGTCGTTCGCGGCCCCGAGAGTCAAAACAAAAGAGATTTTCTCACGTGACTCACCACCGTGACTGAATTTGTGGGTGATCGACCTGCAGTTGGTGTCTCGCCTACACGCTCTAGTAGTGTCCAGATGTGCATCGCTGTAGCTGTACTCCTTCCCTGATTTCTGTGACGCATCGGGGTTGAGCGCGACCGAGTTTACCCTTCTGAGGTAATTTGCATAATTATCAAAGTTATTACGTATTATGAAATTGTCGTAGAATGGTGCAACTTGTATAGGTTATCAGTTGTGGAAAGTCTTGGTGAATTGTTTGGCTACCATGTGCATGATTTTTTTTTTAGTTGAAATGTCGTTCATTACCACGAGGACCATTTTACCGCGAGTGCCCCTTTTTCATTTTTTTTCTTTTTTTGGCCAAGTAATTTTTCCTTAAGAAATTGCCAAATTGTGTTGCAAAACTTTTGCTTTTTTAGTGTTGGAAAGTGTGTCTAGATGATCTGGCTACCCATGCGTGACTTTGTTTTTGTCAGATACGCCGTAGATATTGGTATGTGGGGTATTTTCCTGCGGTTGCCAATTTCTGTTTTTTTTTTCAATATTTGTAAAAATTTACTACGTAGTAAGGAATTGCCGTATATTATTGATTTTTTTTTCATGTTTATGTGTTAGAAAGTGTGCCTTGATGGTTGGGCTACCACGTGCATGTCTTTTTTTTTATCTGAGATGCCGTATATTAGAATGTTGGCCATTTTTCCGCGAGTGCCACTTTTTATTTGTTTTGCATTTTTTGCTTAGTCATGTTACCGTAAGAAATTGGCAAGTAGTATCGCAAAACTTATATTTTTATAGTGTTGGAAAGTGTTTCTAGATGATCTGGCTACACATGCCTATCTTTTTTTTAGCCAGATATGGCGTATATATAGGTATGTGTTTGATTTTCCTGCGATTTCCATTTTTTCGTTTTTTCCAATTTCTTTCAAAATTACTACGTACTAAGGAACTATCACAGAGTAATGATTCATTTAGATGTTTATTTGTCGGAAAATGTGCCTTGATGGTTTGCCTAGCACGTGGCTGAAATTTTTTTTTTCTGAAATGCCGTATATTAGAATGGATATTTTTCCGCGAGTGCCCCTTTTTATTTGTTTTGCATTTTTTTGCTAAGTCATGTTACCGTAAGGAATTGGCAAGTAGTGTCGCAAAACTTATATTTTTATAGTGTTGGAAAGTGTTTCTAGATGATCTGGCTACCCATGCCTATCTTTTTTTTTAGCCAGATATGGCGTATATATAGGTACGTGTTCGATTTTCCTGTGATTGCCAGTTTTTCGTTTTTTTCCCATTTCTTTCAAAATTACTACGTACTAAGGAACTATCACAGAGTAATGATTCATTTAGATGTTTATTTGTCGGAAAATGTGCCTTGATATTTACCTAGCACGTGGCTGAAATTTTTTTTTTCTGAAATGCCGTATATTAGAATGTTGGCCATTTTTCCGCGAGTGCCCCTTTTTATTTGTTTTGCATTTTTTTGCTTAGTCATGTTACCGTAAGGAATTGGCAAGTAGTGTCGCAAAACTTATATTTTTATAGTGTTGGAAAGTGTTTCTAGATGATCTGGCTACCCATGCCTATCTTTTTTTTAGCCAGATATGGCGTATATATAGGTATGTGTTCGATTTTCCTGTGATTGCCATTTTTTCGTTTTTTCCCATTTCTTTCAAAATTACTACATACTAAGGAACTATCAAAGAGTAATGATTCTTTTAGAGGTTTATTTGTCGGAAAATTTTGTTTACTTCTTTTTTGATTGAATATCATCAAATTTTTTTTGGTAAAATATTATATTGTTTTACACTTTTTTTTTCGATTTTATTTCCCTTCAAGAAAACTTTTTTGGGTCAGAATTCTAATTTTATAGTCGTAAAATAATCGACAATTATCCCGCAACCCACCATACAAATATTATGTATATCCAAGAATAATTAGATTAGTAAATAACACCTTGAAATTGACATACCCTTCCTACATTTCAGGTGCCAGATTAGGGAGTCTGAGTCAGTGTGGTTGGCGGCCATTTTCTGGACATATCCGAAGCATAAGTTGCCCTATCTATATATATTCTTGTTCCCTATAGAATTTGTGATATTTAGGTATATTTTTACCTGCATAAATATCATATTATATATTAAATATATATTTTTTTACGAAATTTCTAAGTACTCAAAAAATGACCTTTAGATATGGCCCCTGATATAAATGTAATTTACAAAATAATGAAGATTTTTTTACATATTTCTATTTTAGGATAACATGTTTATTCCCTAAAAAAAAATTAGCCACTTCCTATTTCATTTGGGTAACCCAAAAAAATTCATGAAATTTGGACAAATTTTTTTGGCCAAAAAAAGTTACCCTTTTCTTCTTATTTCAGATCTTCACCTCCATGGGTCTGACTTCATCCAAAATACATCAAGATATGTCCTAAACATTCTAGAATCAATTCCTAAAAGGATTTGTGTATATATGTATAAATTTTTTTTCTATGAATATTTATGTAAGGTTTTTTTTCTACTTAATTTTTTTAAATATTTTTAATAAATAGTTTCTCTGCAGATGAGTAGTATTTATCTTTACAGTTGTTTTAAGCATTCATTGAAGTTTTTTTCGGCAAAAAAAAAGGAGGTTACTGCAAAAACTGATTTTTCAAGAATTTTTTTTTGCGTCGGGTTCGAGCGCGACCGAATATACCCTTAAAGGGGTGTCCGAGGAGCGTACCTATCCAGGGTTATTGAATATCAAGATATTTTAGGTAATTCCACTTGGGTTACTGGCGATAATATCTCCGTGAAAGATTTTTTACGATTAATGTATCTAACTTGCATGATACTTATGTTGCTTGAAGCTTTAGTGCGGTGTCATGATAAAATGTTAAAGCCTGCAAGTACGAAATTGGATGTATATAAACAGATAAAGAAACACATGTCTAAGTATCCTGACCTTGATCCCGTGTTAACTCAAGTTTTTGCAAAAAATGAAACAGAGCCACAACAAGCAAATGTAGTTAATAATAGTCAAGTTGCGGGAATGACATGTTATAATTGCAAAGGTCAAGGTCACTTGATCGCGGACTGCAGAACGAAATTCTGTTCGTTACATAATAGTTCGACTCATTCATATAGTCAGTGCTACTCGTGTAAGACACAACAGAATCCTAGAAATACACAGTCAATTCCACAGTCAGTTCCATATGGAAATAAAATGAAAAACCCTCATTTTAATAAGAAGAAACAGCCAAACGTCAATGTTGTTAAAAATCCCAAACAAACAAACAATTCTTCGAATAACGCTGAGCTTGGGTCGTCAAACCAGACCTCGCAAGGTCAGACTAATTTTCAGAATGTGCAGAGCAAAGCAAATACCACATAATTAACTCCAGTGGGGAAGAGAGTGATGTTGGGTCAAGGTCATTCATGTCAACATCAGTAGTATTGAATAATCAATTTAGTGTTTTATCAGATCATTGTGAGGCGATAGATTTTCCTATGAAACACACGGCCGAATTAAATAAATCAGTGCAAGCTCCCATAGATTTGCAACGAATTCATACAATAATAAGCCAAAATGAGTTACGACCAACATTATATGCTGTAAATTTAGAACACAAATCCTTTACGTTATTTTTTTACTCTGGTAGTCCACGTAATATCATGGATTTGAGGACACATCATTTGTTGTTTTCGAAATTTCCGATAGAAAAATCCGGAGTGAGACTCTCGGGTATAGGAAATAATGAATTAAATGTAATAGGCATAACTCATGTTCAGTTCAAGGTCAGTAAGCGCACGTTTACCGATACATTTGTTGTTGTACAAAACATTGATATGTATCCAGCTGTAGTTATAGGATACCCATCTATGGGCAATCAAAACATTATCTTAGCCCCGGCCAAGCACGGCGTGTATATCAAAGGAAAATTCAATAAGTCTCCTAATACCTTAAAATCAGTTTTGGATAAAAAGGAGACGACAAATGTAACCGTAACGTACGTTGAAGAACCAATAGCTTGTCTCACTAATAAAGAAATTATATACGCGACCCAGCAGAATTCTCGTTCGCCCGTAATATCATCTTGCACGCAATCTATCGAGCCAAACGTACCTTCGAATTTAATAGTGCAAGTAAAGAAAACATTACTGGGATCTGAAATATTAATCCTTTCCGACACTTTGAAAACTAACGGATTGTCTGTCACACAAGCTATTTATACAGTAGACTCACATCAACAATGTAATATTGAAGTCTGTAATCATTTAAATACCACTTTGGTAATTCACAAAAGTCAACATATCTTGGATGTAGAAGTTTATAAACATCGTATTCTTACTGTTGCTGAAATCAATCACACTCAATCAGTTGCGGATGAATCCCTTTTGCAATCTATTAAAAATAAAATCAATAAAGACATTCAAGACGAAGAAATTCAGCAATAAGTTTTTGGACTTTTAACTGAATATCATGATGTTTTTTCCACTACGGATGTATCCTTAGGAAAAACAGATGTGATCGAGCATCAAATAAGGTTAAAGGACAAGCAGAAATGAAATAAATGATGAAGTAGGTAAAATGCTAGAAGAAGGAGTCATTAGGAAATCGAACAGCCCTTATAATTTTTCATTAATAGTTGTATCGAAAAAAGATCGAACATGACGTATCTGCGTAGACTTCCGTTGTCTAAACGAGGAGACGATCCCTGATCGATTCCCAGTGCCATGTACTGGCGATATTTTGTCTTTGTTAGGTCAGAATAAATATTTTAACAGTTTGGACTTACTTAAAGGCTTTCACCAGATATCATTAGAAGAAGATAGTATCCCATACACAGCCTTCAGCACAGCCAGGGGACATTATGAAATTTTACGGATGCCTTTTGGTTTATATTGTGCTCCCATAACATTTACAAGAATGATTAACATAGTGTTTGGAGACTTGCTAGGGGATATATTGCATGCCTATATGGACGACCTTGTAATCTTTTTCAACACCTTAGAAGAACATCTACGTAAATTAGAACTAGTACTACAGAGACTAATACAACATAACTTAAGGGTAAAGATTAGTAAGTGTGAATTTTTCAAATCAGAATTAATATATTTGGGTTTCATGGTGTCAAGCCAAGGCCTTTAAGTAGTCCATGATAAGGTGTCGGCTATCCGTAACTTTCCCATACCTACTAATGTCAAGGGAATACAGCAATTTCTGGGTTGTAGTGGATATTACAGGCGTTTTACACGCAACTTTTCAATAATAGCCGCTCCCTTAACTGATCTTACGAAGAAGGGCGTAGATTTCATATGGTCTGAGCAGCATCAACAGGTGTTTAATACCTTGAAAGATGAACTGTGTAGTTCTCCTATCTTAAAATTTCCTGACTTCGGTAAGGAATTCTTCATTGCAACAGACGCCTCTGACTTAGGAGTAGGAGGGGGTATTGCTTCAGCAATATGATTAACAATTTTTCCCAATAGTTTTTTATTCTCGAAAACTGAGAACTTCCGAAAGTAAGTATGCAGTAATAGACAAGGAAGGGCTAGCTATTGTTAATTCACCAGTGAATTTCAAGTTCATAATATACGGTTATCCCGTTAAGGTTCTTACTGATCATAAACCACTAACAAAAATCTTTAAAGGCTTCAACCACAGCCCCAAACGAACTCGGTGGCATTTGATCATTCAAGACTTTGGCGCGAGAATCGGGTATTTACCTGGGAAAGCAAATACCATTGCTGATGCATTATCACGCAACCCCGTGTCATCTTGTACGGAGCCTTTAGTCGAATTAATAGATATATCAACATCCATGCCTATTGTTAAAACGATATCTGAACAAGAAGATTTGGGCTGGAGCGCTGAATTATTACAGACTGAGCAAAGAAAAGATCAGAAATTAGAAACAATTATAAATGCTTTGAAAGGCAATCATAAGGAAAAGGGATATATGAAGTATAAGCAGCAGAATTATATAATCAAATATAATATTCTGTGTAGGACCGTGACAAGGAAAACCCGCAATACACCACATGTAACTAACGACCAGGTAGTGGTACCAATCTTACTTATTTCCACTGTCCTGAATTGGTTGTATGCCAATCCAATACATGTAAACCCGGGGTTCTCATTAATGTCACAGAAAGTCAAATCATTGTTTTATTGGCATACGATGCTTACAGATATAAAAAAACACATAGCTAATTGTCGCACATGTCAGGAAAACAAAGGGCATACGAAAACACCTGTCAGCCTAGGGGCTTATCCCGTGCCCAATCAACCCTTTGAAAGAATACATTTAGATTTGTTAACAGAATTTTACGAGTCGGACAGAGGAAATAAGCACATCTTAGTAATTGTAGATGCTTTAACTCGATATACAGAACTAATAGCGCTTAAAAGTAAAACTGCGATTGAATGCGCTAGGAAGTTTTATGAGTGTTACATTTGTAAACATGGAATTCCACACATGATAATCTCAGACTCGGATGGAGAATTTAATAATCACTTTCTTATCTAATTGTGTGATTTCCTTAGCATAAAGAAAATAAATACCATGATATATCACCCAGAGTCGAATGGGCTAGTGGAAAGAGCAAATAGGAAGGTTTTGAATATATTAAGAGTAACACTAGGGGGATCAGACCCCAACTGGGATATTGCAATACCTGCGGTACTGAGTACCCTGAATCCTTCATATCATATATCAATTAAAATGTCACCTCATAAAGCATTGTATGGTACCCCAGTTAGAACGCCTTTCCATGTATTAACGCCTACAACTAATCTACCAAATCCTTTAAAAGAATGTATAAATGCAGGCAAAAGTCGTTTTGATAGCCTTTGAAAGAATTTAGAAGAATCACAAATTA
>NC_090740.1:86270334-86285334 GCF_036898095.1 Palaemon carinicauda
TATATATATATATATATGTATATATATATGATATTTTATTCCTGGTAGTAAGCTGTGTGCTTTATATGATTATTTTTCAGCTTAATATGGAAACCTTCATTTCATTTATCAGAATCAATACAGAAAAAAATAAAAATAGAAATAAAAATCATCATCATTTCCTACGCATATTGACGAAAAGTGCCTAGGTTAAATTTCGTCTGTCGTCTCTATTTTGGGCTATTAAATCAAAACTTCTCCATTCATCATCTCCTATTTCATGTTCATAGTCTTCAGCCATGTAGGATTGGGTCTTCCCAATTGAGGGTATACTCACAGTACGTTGATGGCTGACCTGTCTTGGGAGTGTTCCCGCTGTGACACCTTGATCCAGGTTACAGATCGACCACCACCTCCTCCCCTTCCCCTTCACCTTTCGACCATCTGGTGATTGTGTGTTTTATAAAGGGGAGGGTCATGATCGTTTACTTGGGCCTGAGAAGATGATTTGTTAGTATGGTATGTTGATCTTTATAATGCATGGGGAAGGCAATTGTTAAAGTTTCACTAAATAGACATTTTAAGCAGGGGTTGGAGTTCAGTGGGGATTTAAATCAGATGGTGCTGGAAACATAAGTAATATAGCTGGGGAGTTGGATGGCGATGGTGATTTATAGTGGAACTTGAAATTGTATACTCAGTAAGATTCGAGGGAAGTTGCAACTACTGGTAATGCTGTTGAAGGCAGTGAGGTGTTTGACGGGCCAATAATAGGTTGTGAGGCAATAGACGAGATGAATGCAACTGAGGGAGTTTATTACAGAACATCAAGTTTATATACACACCAAGTCAATGCAAGAAGGTCACAAAATACAACAGGTTATTTCATGTCCACCTGGCAACTGGTTCTGTTAATAGTTGACAAAAGAAAAGCAGACATGATGATCGAAGTTGCTGTCAGTGCAAGGGGAGAGCAAAGATGCAAAGGATAATATGTACAAAAAAGAGAATTGTCGTTACTATGTATGATCATTTGACGCATGGGTGGTATATGGTCACCCCCCCCCCCCACTGAGAATGACATACTGTACATGTTAAATAGGGCATTTGATCTAGAGATGTGAACTGTAGGCGGGTCATCTGGCAAGAGATAAGCAAGTTTTAGAAGATCAATGGAGACCCAGTCTTCTTTATCATGAATGATTAGTAGGAATGCTTTCGGATTGAGTCGGATCACAAGGAAAGGGCCCGTGAAAGTGGGGGTTACCGGTGGCTTGCTAGTATCGTTGGGTAGGAAGACGTGCATTGCAGAGAGCAAGTCTGTCGATATGTGATGCTTCACTGGGGCTTGTAAGTCTGGTGGTATGGAGTAAATTTTCCCACGACGTGACGTATGCGCTGGAGATCGTCGGAGGAGGTTACAGAAGGAAAAAATTCAGCAGGGGTGACCAACGGCTCTGCATACACCATTTCAGCAGCTGAGACGTCCAGGGCATCTTTAGGAGTGGTCCTTAGTCCCAGGAGGACCCAGGGAACCTGAGCAAACCAGTTGGAGTCCTTGCAGCGGAACATCAAAGCTGCTTTGTGGGTGCGATGAAAGCGTTCAGCCATTCCATTGGCAGCGGGGTTGTAGGCAGTTGTCTGACGTAGGGTGATGCCCAGGAGATTCACTAATGATGTCCACAATTGAGAGGTGAAAGTGGTACCCCTGTCAGAAGTAATATGCCAGGGATACCATATCTTGCAATCCATTCCGAGAGTTAGGCAGATTTAAATAAGGCGGACGTGGCAATTTCCATGGGAAGGGCTTCAGGCTAACGAGTGGAGCGGTTGATGATGGTAAACAGGTAACGATGTCCTTGTTATGTGGGTAAGGGGCCTACAGTGTCAACGTGAATGTGGGCAAAACGACTCTGAGTTTGAGGAAAGGTGCCCACTCCTGAACACTTTTGTTGATGTACTTTGGAATTTTGGCAATTATTACAGGCACGGACCCCATCCTTAGCATCCTTAGAAATGCTGTGCCAAATGAACTTCGTCTTCAGCAGTTTACAGTAGAACGGCGCGAGGGATCTGAAAAGCCGTGAATGAAATCAAACACTTATCGGCGCATGTGAGCAGGAATCCAAGGTCGTGGTCTACCAATAGTGACGTCACAGAGGAGGGTGGTGTTGGAGTCGTCAAAGGGGACGTCTTCCCAACGGAGGGATGTGCAGGATGTCCTACATGCTTGATACTATGGATCCTGTTGTTGGGCTTCAGCCAAGGCATTGTAATCCAATCCCAGTTTAACAGCAGCCAACGTGTTTCTTGACAGGGCATCAGCAATGGAACTCATTTTCCCAGGGACGTGTTGAAGGGTGCAATTATATTCAGCCACGGCGGATATATGTCGGCGTTGACGGGTGGACCAGTCGTCAGACTGTCGAGTTAAGGTGTGCACCAGAGGCATGTGGTCTGTGTGAATAACAAAGGGCGTACCTTCTGAGAAATGGCGAAAGTGACTGACAGCCAAGTGCAGTGGCAGCAATTCACGATCGAAGGTAGAATAACCAGGTTCTGCCTTGGAAAGTTTCCTGCTTAAGAAGGCCAATGGGCGGGGTGAGCCGTTGACCGCCTGTTCGAGCTCTGCACCAATAGCGACCTCGCTGGCATCGGTGGAGAGAAGGAGAGTGGCATGTGGGATGGGAAAAGTGAGAGCAGCAGTGGTTGAAAGGGCATTCATTGCATTGCAGAGGGCCGCTTCTTGAAGGGGAATCCACTTCAGGTCTTTTTGCTTGCCCTTGAGTTAGGCATAGAGGGGAGCAAGAGTGGCGGCAATGGCTGGCAGAAAATGGTGATGATAGTTGATCAAGCCCAAAAATTCCTACAGTGCTTTCACGGTCGAGGGCGTGGGAAAGTTCTGAACGGCTGCTACCTTCTCAATGAGGGGATGGACTCCTTCAGGATTGATGCAATACTTTAAGAACGACACTTCGTTGGCGCCAAAGGTACACTTGTTGTACCGGACTACAAGGCCGTTTTATTGCACTCGGTCGAGCATGATGCGCACATGACGGAGGTGTTAATCTTTTGAGGAAGAGAACACAAGTATGTCGTCCACGTAACATACACAGAAGGGGAGGTCCCCTAAGATGCCATCCATTAGACGATGAAAAGTAACCCCAGCATTACGAAGGGTAAAACAGGAAAAATTAAAGTTATATGTACAGAATGGAATGGGGATCACAGTCTTGGGGATGTTTTCTGGGTTCAAAGGCACCTGATAATACCTTTTCAGGAGGTTGAGCGTACAGAAACCCTTCACTTTGCGCAGGTAGTTTATCACGTCGGCGATGTTTGGGAGGGGGTAGTGATCTGGTTGTGTTTGCATGTTCAGGCACCTGTAATCCCCACATGGACGGACTGGGCTGTCTCTCTTCAGGACGATATGTGTAAGGATGACGACCATGCGCTGGAGGCCTTTTGGCAAAGGCCCATTTCTTCCATTTCGGCGAACGTCTGTTTGGCGACTGCCAATCGATTCGGTGCCATAGGTCTGAATTTTTGCTAGGACTTGGGGTCCTGTTGTTCTGATATGGTGAGAGATACCTACTGGTATAATTATAGATTAAAAGATAAAATTGATAAAACTTTGTTGAGTGAATGATGGGATAAAATATAATAAAAAATCAAATTAAATTGTAGCTAAAATTTCCAATGTATGAATGAATGATATGAATTTCTCTGGTATCCTTACTTTGAAGGTCCTAGACTCCAATTTCGTTTATTATAAATAAAGATTAAAAGAATATTCAATAAAAACCAGAGAAAAAAATATGTTATAAAAGTTCTATAGCATTAAGAAGACCGGCTTCTGATATAAATCTAAAGATGCCACTAACATTGTACAACACATCATGTCCAAGGATCTTGGCAAGAATGAACCTTCCATCCTCACCATGAGTCTCAAAGGGATATCTATTTCTTTCTGTGCTATAAGCTGGGCATTCAGTCAACAAATGCCTCACTGTCAAGGGTATCAAACAGTCGTCAAAATATGGTTGGTGTTAGCCAGCCAGCAGAAACTCGTGTGTCATCCGAGTGTGACTAATGCGGAGACAACAAAGAGTAGTCTTCTATTTATGCGGCATCCCGTTATACCTTCAAGGGGGTATAACAATCTCATTTTTTCTCATCTTATTTTCGGTTAAACCTAGTATAACCATTTTAGAATATTAATAAAGAAGAACAAATGTTACAAAGCGTCTAAGATAATATAAAAATATAGGTTAAATGATGAATTTGGTTTACAGTAAAAGGTCTACAAACATAACCAAAAGCGTATGAATTATAATAGTTGCTCAGTTTCTTTTGCAAACAAAATTGTTGCCTACAAAACACGTTAAACAAAGGACAAACTATTTGAATAATAATCATATACAGTTTCTTGAAATCCTAACTTTTTTAATATTGAGTTCAAGCAATACATCAAAATAATAATATAGTCTCTAGATAAAAAATCCGACTAGTATAAAATGTACATATTATGCTTTCCAGAGCTTACAAGATTTGATGTGTCATAGACATAAACCATTTTAATCAGAAGGACAATGTATTGAAAAGTAAGACCTATATATCAAGGGAAACTAAAAAATTGTTTTCACCTCTAATACAAGGAATATATTGATTCCTATCTCTAGAGTCATTGTCTCACTTTCCAAACTCATAATTATTTATGCGTTAATAAGTCAACCTAGATATATTCACATCACAGAAATCAGCCTGGGGTAAGTGGGCTGAGGAGTAAGGGGCATCTCTCCACACTGTACATATATGTGCTCTATTATGCTAACTAAAACCTTGTCTTTAGATTTTTTTTTACATCGAAGAGGCTCTTAACCTTTCCAAAGGGAGACGAGTAGTTCCTGTTTTTATATAAAAGAATAAAAGATCCTTCATTTGTTTAGATATGACTACGACTGAGAAGTTGCTGACAAGATTCTATGCAAATGTTCCAATCTATAGACTACACCATGACACTAGAGCTTTTAAGGGGTAGGGGATCTTAGATCACTAAGCTGCCCTTTTGAATAGTCGATATCTCGTAACTAGATGATTAATTAACTACCTCTTGTAGCTCCTAGAATCAGGGAAAGGCAGTCAATGGTTTATTAAGTCCTTGGAAATAATAAGAAATTGTATGAAATATAATCAAAATTATACTTGCCAATATATTTTTCTAGAAGTTCAACTATCTTATCACTAAGCAGTGTCAATCTGTAGGAATTTCTATTTTATTTCTAGATGACTTATTATTGATATATTCATTATTCATTTGTATAAAAATCATAGCAACATATCAACAAACAATTATCAATATGTCACTAAGTGAGAAATGGCAAAGGAAATAGTTGTAAATATATTCTTACGAAGCTGGTCTACTGTAGAGTAAATATTTTATTCATGCATTTTATTTGTGTATTTAAGAGGTGTGTTGCCGGCTAGTAAGGTGAGTTCCTCTCAAGTAGGTTTAAGTATTTGTATGTAATTTATGTAAGACTTTCATCATTCATCTAATTGTATTTTTCACTGAAGTCAGTATCTGTAAATTTACATTATTTTCAAAAATTACCTTTTTATTTTGCATATTTGGTTACAAGGTCTTATGTATCTCGTCTAGGTATGCTGTACAAACCAAACAAGGTTTGAAAACGAGGGCTTATGTAATTCTTTTATGTTTTCTCGAGATATTGCTTCATGTTATATTTGCACGTGTTTACAATGTTCTTGAAAACCACATAGTTTTATTTTATTTTTCCAATAGACAGGGTTAGCTGAGAGAGAGAGATACCTTGCAATCAAGGTTTGATCCCCTCTTTTATTGGACTCTTTGGCAACCTTACACTGTTTTGCCTTGCCTGCCCCCACTCCACACTACTGGAAGAATCTATTCAGAATTTTCTAGATGTTTTAAATCAATATATATATATGTTCCCCTAGGAAAGAGATCCCGCCTATCACTTTGTAAGAGCCAAAGATTGACTCTCACGCAAGTGCCTTGATTGTGTGCCTTCTCCAACGTGAATAAGTTTTTATCCAATATATGTGTAGTATGTTCAAATGTTGGTGAAACCTTCAATAGCAATTTGGGTGTATTGTGTTGATATAAGTGCTATTGTGACATGATTTTTTTTAAATGTTCCTGTGAGATTTAGGTGAAAACTGCGAAGTGTATTTATTTTGGTTTAACTGTTCGATTACTTTGTATGACCTAAAAACATGTAAGTGTATCAATTACTTTTATGTAAATTTCTTGAGGAGTTTAATCATTAGTCTTAAAGTTTAACTATTGTCGTTATCAAATTAGATATTTCTATAAAATAACATCCAGTGAAACAGATGATTATATAATTTTCAAAAATATCTTTTCTTTTCTTAGTCTTAGGTTTTTACTTAGATTAATATTCCGAGTGATTCAGTTTGGTGATAATTTTCTTTATTAATGTTGTCAATATGTATAGAATATATTTACTTTTATTTAGCGTGTATTATTTTCATCACCAGTATTTCTTAAAGAGCTCTCTCGTAATCCCTGATTAATATATTGTAATATTTCAAGAAAAGTCATTACCGACTTTTGTTATGAGTGTAAGTAAAAGTCCTTTGGATATTCAGTGTTATCATATATTGTTTTCTGGGAATTCCATAATTTCCCAGATTTCTGGTATTTTTTAAGCATAACAGACTTATGTAAAAATAACAGGTGATTTTGGAACTCTGGAGGTTATGTTATTTGCCAGTCTTAAAATATAATATATTTTTTGTGTCCAGACCAGCGATCCAGTGAGTCTGTTTTAAATATTGTTGATAGCAGGGCTTTTTTTTTCATTAAAGGTTTGGACAATATAGTGTTGATAGGATTTTGTGTATTGTTAGGATGTATTTTTGGAGAGGTATAAAATTTTTGTAAAGTAGAAGATGGCACAGTTTAATATCCAATAATTTTGGAAAACCAAAATGTTCAGGAATTTTAAGAAGCTATTGTATCTGAAGCTCAGTTGCTCTTTATTTCAATGGCATGTGGTGGCCATGCAACGAGTGTAATGATTAGAAGACGTTCATAAACTCTGGAAGAGAATATTGTAAAAGCTCGTGAACTGTTCGATGAAGCTGAAACAAATTTTGTTGCGAAACAAGGACCAGTTGACCCACAAATTGAAGGGATTGAAGCAGACAGTAATGTAGAGGTTGATATTCAACGAATTGCTGAGAAAGAGAATTTGATTAAGGGCCCCATACTCTATGTCTTACATTTTTTCTATTGATTGAAATGCATAATTCCTATATATGTTTTATACATAAATAAGACCTGCATCATATAAAAATTTCTAGTCATTTGATTAAAAATTCATGATTTATTAGCAAACATTTTAATTAAAAAAAAAAAATAGTACATTTTCTCCACTAATATGACTAATTGCACTGAAAATCATGATATCAAAATTCTTTATAAATCGAAAACTTATGTCGGACATTTTCTTGATTTACCTTTTTCAATTTCTTTGTCTACATGTAATATATTCCCAACAAAAAAGAGGGAAATGAAAATCAAAACTCTCTTACCAAAAAATGTGGGAATATTGTTCCTCTTTTCAATGACATCTTTCACTTTAAAATCGAACAATAAATAAGTGAGAAAAATGTACCTAAGTGTGAATAAGTTATGAATTATGAGCTCCCAAGGATTTATTAAAGATTTTTTCTTTTTTAGCTAAAAAAATCCAAATAACATTATTATGATAGCCTTACATTGTACTTTTATTGTTTATTCCTATATAACTGCACCCTAAACGAGGTATTGAAACCCTAAGTTTACTAATACACTTGGTGTAAGTGTGCCATGAGATGCCAGTGGCCTCTCATTGTTGCCAGAGTTTTAGTTAGAATGTTCCAGCTTTGCACTCTTTTTCATATTTCCCTCTCTTCGTGGTTTTTTTTTGTTGTTGCTCTCTGTTTACTTTTTGTTCTATCTATGCCATTGGGTAACACTGGCCTTGCTATAAAGTTCATAAGGACGTTGTAAAAAGAGAATATACATACGAACTGCAAGTAAACAATTACATGCATTATAATTTCTGTACTTCTTTGGAAACTCTGGCTATTCTTATCGTAGATCATAGGTTACGTTCACCTACCCTCTCTCAATGCATTCCATCTCTGCCAGACGTAAAAGATTTCAAAAACTAAGTAGAAAAAAATCGCTATATATATGCAGAAATAAACACATAAAGACGATTCTGTCAAACTCAGTCAAACAGACGAAGCAGTAAGGATGACGTTTTCGTTTAAAGACCACTTTATCTTCATTATTTGTGAAAATAATTGGCTTTACCTTCTGTTGAGCATGTACGATATTTTTCTGCGTACATATATATAAGAGAACCATTTTAAATTTTTTAAGTTTGTTATGTCAAACAACTTAGCGGACTGTCCCCTTAAGTTGAAAATGAGGGCAGAAAAGAGTGAAGAAGCAAGACATGCAAGGGAAATGGAAGCAAGACTGGAAGAATGGGGGAGAGAAATGAAAGCAAGACATTAAGAAAGAGAGACAGAAGAAGCTTGAGAGATCGCAAGACATGCGAGGGATATGGAAGCAAGACGAGAAAAAAGAGAGAGACCGAGAAGAAAAGGAGAAGGAAGAGGCCAGGGATGTTGCAAGACATGCGTGGGATTTGGAGTTGTTACCAGCTTGTGCAAAGTCAGCAACGCAGACAGATAGGGCCCCTGCTATGCAGGAACCTGTGTATAATGTGACAAATGACCAGAGGTTAATTCAAAGGTTTATAGAAAAAACTCCCAACGACTTCTTCGATCATGTTGAAATGGTCGCATCACCAATGGAATGGCAAGAAGATAAATGGTATGTGTTACTGCAGAGTATCTTGACTGAAAAAAGACACAGTCCATATCTTACCTTGTCTCAGGACCAGAAGGAGTAGCAAGAAGTGAACAGGAGCGTGCTACAAGTGTATTAGAGGGCCCTTGTATATTATAATAAAACATTCTGAAGTTTGCAGTAGGATCAGAAAATTACTTTCCTGGATTACCTTTGACCGGTGCTTTTTGGGGAGCACCACGGACAAAAGGTTGAAAATGAATTTCTTGGCTAATTGGGGTGAGATATGTCACGTCTCATAATTTGGTCCTTTTGCCTCTAAGTTGGCCGTCCTATATTGTACGTGGTAGGATCGTGGTATGCAAAAATGAGCATGTCGACAATCGCCAAATTACATTTTCTCTTCACAAACTCACTGTGATAATATGATGAAGAAATGGAATAAAAATTAATTAGCACTACATTTGCAACATATCGCCATTAACCAACAATACTTGCGGGTATAACAAGTGATAAAAAAGATCATGAAAACTTTTTTTTATCTTTTCTCTTCAGGTTCGAAGGTCAGTGTATTTCTTCCATAGAGTTTTTATGTTATTTATCAGACATATCAACACGTGAAGGTCCTACATTCATGACGCACTCCACAAACTGAAATGGTTTTTGCTTTGCTAAGATATTGCACATCTGTTTTGCGGAACTACAAGATTACATTTATGTTAAGCAGGCGTGTGTCTTTAACCTGATGTTACAGTGATTATTTCTGCAATATGAAGCACTTGAACATTCATTGTTAGAATATGTATCGTACCATGTTTGTTGTTACAAGCAGATGATATGTTTTTGTCCACAAAAGAAAAAAATCCTCATAAATATGTATGATCATTCATCTAGTCTCACAAAATAAAAACATACGTTCCTTTCGAGTACTTTTACTTTATGAAATAAAAAATGGAGCAAATTGTAATATCTGCTTCACAGCAAAAAGAAGCAAATTGCATATCAAAATGTTTACCA
This sequence comes from Palaemon carinicauda, assembly GCF_036898095.1. Classification (NCBI taxonomy): domain Eukaryota; kingdom Metazoa; phylum Arthropoda; class Malacostraca; order Decapoda; family Palaemonidae; genus Palaemon; species Palaemon carinicauda. The sequence goes on from NC_090740.1 coordinate 86,280,209, forward strand.
CAGTTACTGAAGGCTTTTTTCTAAGGTAACGCCCTGGACAAAACTATACAGCAAAACAAAACTAAATAAGTGCGCTCAACACCCAAGCTTTCATCATCAAAGTACAGTTATATTTAAACCAAATACAGGCTTTTAAGACAAAGAGTACCTTCCCATAGACTGCCGTCATTGTTTAACCAAAATTGAACGTATAAATACCATTTGGTTGCTCCCTCACAGCAACGTTTGTCTTAACTCTTTTACCTCAGAGCAAGCTGACCAGCTTGGCTTTTCTCGGATTTAAACTCTTACAACAGCCACCTGGTGGTGGGTGTGAGAAGTCTGTTTTGTCCCCTCCCCGACTGCACTGGTTTGGTGTCCCAAGGCTGCAGCGTTCGGCCGCCACTTGGTCGCCATAGTGCCAATGTCGCGATTACCCAGAGTATGGGTACGATAGACGTTCATATGGCCTGTGCAAAAGATTGATTCTTCAGATGTGAGCATGGCATGTGGCAGACAACATTAGGTCTTATCACCATTGGAAATGAAAACGAGATCTTATGGCCCATTTTCGAATAAATGATATGTGACCCCAATTCTTGGTGAGCCTCGTAAATTGTACGGGGCCTCCTGGCTGCAAATGAAACAGCTAATGATGAGTGCTGGAAGCCTATTTTGTCCACTTTCAGGCTGCACCGGTTTGGTGCCGCAGGGTTGCACCGTTCAGGTTCCAGGAGGTCGACACTGGTCCGATGACACAATTTCTGGCCGTGCATGTGCCCACGCAGGCTCCTGTGGCACGTGAGTTCGAGTTTTGCTTTATACACGGCCTGGGCCACGTGGTGGTCGAGGGGTTGGCCTGTAACTTAATGGAGTACAGGTGAAATCTATTAACGAAATTTTCAGCAAATCAACTTTAGGTATTTTTCGTAAAAAGTCCTATTCACTGAACATAGAAAATTTCAATGGTACGTGGCAACTAAGTTTGATTTTCATCAGGGTAGCCACCCATACTGACATATGCCCCCGTCCGTCGACCAATCCCTGATATTGTAATAATGTTTGAACCATAAATTTTTGCGGGATTCAAAATGAACAAATTTCAAACACTCAGGTTGATTTTCAATGGAAAATCAAATGCTAAATCATATGATTATGCGTATTTAATCTCAACCTTCAGTCCTGCTTATAAGGAAGGACAATGTTTCAAAAGAAGTAGGAAGGCTACTAACGTGAGGGAGATGGCTGATTCAGAAGAACTAATAGTGCTAGAAGAATATCTACGAGGAATTCCTGAACATATTTACATGTACTTGAGAGACACAGAGGTGAAGAAGCTTGATAAAGCCTCTTTGTTGAATGGAGCTTATAATATTATTACTCATAAACCCTCCTCGGGTATGTAGTTTTAACTGTCGTTCCGACCAGGTGCCAAGTATTCCCCGAACCATAGATACCAGTTAAATAATAACCATGTGAACAAGTTCAATAGTTACAGCGGAATAGTAGCTCTGGTAGTGTTCCAAAGCTGAATGCGATATTACCACAGCACCATCAGTCAAATCGTCCTTCTCCAAATATTGTGAAAGATGTGCAGAAGGTTAATATTGTTTGTTTTGAGTGTTGCAGGAGAGGTCTTTCCAGTAAGGAATGTTGGTCGAACCAACAGAAAGCAGTCGCCCAATTGGCTAAGAATAATTCCACTTCACAAAATGCTAATGTGAAAAAACAAATGGGATAGGATGAAGAGGAAAATAAAACCGGCTAAGGTTTACACAACAAACAGGACAAGCCCAAACAGCATGAATGCTTTTAAACCGTATATTCATGAAGGTATGTTAGTAGCTATAGATGGGAGTGAGCAAACAAGGGTCAGGATATTGCAAAAAACAGTTGTAACCAAAGTGTGGTGATACGAGGTGTACACCCATTGGTGGAACCGTCTCTCATAGGAGAATTGGTTCTTTTGAAGGGAATAGGAATTGAGGTGGTTATCCTTTTTGCCGTTTGAAACTGTCATGCAAGTTGGTGACAGGTCAGTTTAATTTTCCAGCAAAGGAATCATTGGTTGTCGAAAGACTAAAAGTCCTGCTGGGTAATGAGGGTGATGTAACGGTGTTTGTCAATTGCCCCATTGCAACGGGGAAACCATTGCAGTATAGTCCTACAACTGAACTTGAGAAAGACTACCCATATCTTTATCCCAGTTGTGTGACAACTAAGAGTATGGCAAAGAAATTGGATGCAAAATAAGAAAAAGAAACCAAAGGAGCGTTGAACTTGAGGATACATTTTCAGAAGAAGATTCCCTTGGTGGTAAGCAAGAGGAGAAATTCCAAAAGAGACCTAGAGAAGAGAGATGACAGACGAGTGGACTGGAAGAAAAAGAAGCAATCATTGTGAAAGAAATGGAAAACTCAGCTTTAGAAGTAGGACAAGTGAGTAGGAAAAGGCTGATAGGATGGTAACGGAAGAATGCAACATTAACAGAGTTATTGTACTGTGTGGTGGAGGGGATGGAGATGTAGCAGCCTCCCACCTATTATTATCTAAAAGATGGGTTGCCTATGAAGAAGCTTAGAACCGCCGATATCCGTGGAAATGCCAAATGTGCGATATACCAGCAGATATTGATTCCCACACAAGTGAGAAGACAGGTGATCGCCGTATCGCAGGATATGTGACATAGGGGGATAAGGAAGACGAAGGAGAAATTTACCGAGTAATTACCCAGTTTTGTTTTGAGTGTAGTTAAGAGACCTTTGGATATTCAGTATTTTTTATATATTGCCGTCTGGGAGTTGGATAATTTCTCGGATCTCGGGTATTTTTCAAATTTATCAAACTTATGTGAAAATAACATGTTAGTTTACAACTCTTGTTGTTATGTAATTTGCCAGCTCTTATATATAATAATATCTTAATCATGGAAATTCCAGACAGGGCGATGTTTGTCTCTACCCAATCCCTAGCACGTTCATGAATCCAGTAACTAAGTTCAATCAGCATATAGCATAGCTATGACGTTTCGGTACTTTCAAATTAATGAGGGCCAAATTTTTTCATTGCGAATAAGAAGATATCATGAAATAGCTTTATCATTCTTGAAGAGTGAAAAAAAATTTGGATACTATGATATATACTTACCTTCAGAACAACTAAAACTTACTCTCTACAGATATGACCATACGTCAGTCAAATGACTTTAATAACACTGGTACATAGTTCATTGTAAAAAGTAAAAATTTAGGTTTTCCTCTGAAAAAAATTATCATTACATCTTGATAAAGAAAGTCTGAATCTATCTCCTAGATAAACAAATAATTTTTTATTACTGTATTCTTCTTTAACTAATATTGTTCTACAAATTCAATAAGTTACATCTTCTCTGGTATTTATGTCTAAGATATTCTAACGGTCTTCAGGAATTGAATGTATTCTATTTAATCGAATTTTATCAATCCGCCATTCAAAAATGTCACTGGTAATGTATATGAATCCTTGTCAGATTTCTAAATCCATCATAATCCTGATTTTACTAACGCGTCAATATCCTTTCATATATATTTATATATATATGTATATATATATATATATATATATATATATATATATATATATATATATCTATATATATATTTATATATATATATATATATATATATATATATATATATATATATATATATATATATAGATATATATATATAGATATATATATATATATATATATATATATATATATATATATATATATATATATATATATATATATATATATATATATTTATATATATATATATATATATATATATATATAAAAGAGAGATGTATATATATATATATATATATATATATATATATATATATATATATAGATATATATATATATATATATTTATATATATATATATATATATATATATATATATATATATATATATATATATTATATATATACATCTATATATATATATATATATATATATATATATATATATATATATATATATATATATACATATATATATATATATTTACTGTGTATATATATATATATATATATATATATAAATATATATATATATATATATATATATATATATATATATATATATATACATATATATAAACATATATATATATATATATATATATATATATATATATATATATATATATATACATATATATATATTTATACATATAAATAAGAATGCATATATATATATATATATCTATATTCATATATATATATATATATATATATATATATATATATATATATATATATATATACATATATATATATATATATATATATATATATATATATATATATATATATATGTAATATGTATATATATGCAGAAGAACCACAGGGAAAATGAAAATACGAAATATACGAATAAGTCCTGACTAGTTTCGTGATACTTCTTCATCGGACTGATTTATTGAGAGAGGTTTCTTTACATTTTATAGGGAAAGTAAACGTATGAACATACATATAGAGAATTAGAGAACAATGACACTCCCTTACCAGCTACCTGGCCTTGGGTCAGGTGTTAACTGGGCCGGGACCCAACCTCATTAGACACCTGCCAAAAAGGGTCATTTCTGGTGGCGGGTAAATTCTTGTTTTTTTACTTCCATTACAGTTAATTTATATGAAAACACAGTAGCCTTATCTATATAAATACATAGGCAAACCGTACATATACATACATATATATCTACATACATATACACATATATATATATATATATATATATATATATATATATATATATATATATATATATATATATATATATCTATATATATATATATATATATATATATATATATATATATATATATATATATATATATATATATATATATATATATATATATATATATATGTATATATACACATACATATGGAAGTCAAAAAACAAGAATTTACCTGCCACCAGAAATAACCCTTTTTGGCAGGTGTCTAATGAGGTTGGATCGCCGCCCAGTTAACACCTGACCCAAGCCCAAGTAGCTGGTAAGGGAGTGTCATTGTTCTCTAATTCTCTATAGGTATGTTCGTATGTTTACTTTCCCTATACAATGTAAAGAAACCTCTCTCAATAAATCAGTCCTCTGAAGAAGTATC
>NC_090740.1:86295334-86310334 GCF_036898095.1 Palaemon carinicauda
TTCCAATAAGTTGCGGGTTTTCCATATACACACACACACACACACATATATATATATATATATATATATATATATATATATATATATATATATATATGTATATATATACATATATATATATATATATATATATATATATATATATATATATTTATATATGTATATATATATATATATATATATATATATATATATATATATATATATATATATATATATATATATATATATCTATCTATATATATATATATATATATATATATATATATATATATATATATATATATGTATATATATATATATATATATATATATATATATATATATATATATATATATATACTTAAGGTATCTTAACCAAATTATTCATTTTATATCTCCTATTCATACCTTAGTGAAGTGTTCCATCCAACGTTGTCTTTATTCATCTTCTTTTGATGGGTACATGTTGCTTCCTGAAATCATAGATTTGTCAGTCTTATCTGCTTTCCTGTGTAAGTGTTCTCTCCAGCCATTTATGGCTATTCTTTGGACCTCACTCTCAATACTGCAATACTTAGCATACTCTACCTTGTAATTTTAATTACTTCCACGGAAACTTTAAAAAATCATATTTTTTTTCTTTGTCTTCTTTTTATCATATTCCAAGTATCATTTCATATCCATGGCTTTCTCCTTGAAACTACACATCCCAAAACTTAATTACCAACTGATTAGAATATGTTTGTATTATCACACCGCTAATCTTTGTCTGTTCTACGTCTCTTAAACTCTTCAAGAATGCAACTCGATTCCTTCATTCAATTGCAAAGGTTTATCTGTGCTCATCTTCTCATGGGTGATTTCAGCTTTAATTTCATGGTGGCAATAAGTTGGTTATAAATACTAATATCTCCATTTGTATAACATCTTACATTTCTCAGAGTCCTCCTCCTTCTCTCTTTATTATTGGATATGTGCTAGGAGGTATATCTTAGCAATAGTAGCATAAGCGAATGAGCAATTTGGTGGAGTTATGAAAGCTTTGTGTGTGTAAGAAATGCCCCCTTAAATCTCGATGAAGTCACTGGCAGGAGAGTGACGGATTGGGTATAAGGCGATGGACAAACTGTCTCCTGATCTTTTACTCCTGATACCTAACGGTCACTTGCCTTTGGTAGATTGGCACTGCAAATCACAAGGAACTGGCTATCATTTGATGAATCTAGCCAATGAATCCTCTATGGATTTGGTCAGTCATTTGGTGTGGTTTAACAGAAGACAGACTAAATGAAGTTGTGTAGTTCAGAAAATGTCGAAATTTATATTAATGATTATTGTTTATTCGTTCCCCTTAATTGAAAATTGTCTGATTAAAATTCTATCGATAGTAAATCTTTACTTAACCAATTTTACATGATGTGAATTACCAAAAAACATAATAATAATGTCGTTTTGTCATAAACATTAACATATTGCTATTAAAACCATGTGCATAGCTATATAAAGTTTATTTGGTTTTTGATGCTTAACATAGTTTCCCCTATTTGGCAATTATTTCCGTTAAAAAAAATATTATAGAAAACACTTATAACACGACATTTGATGGAGCATTTTTTTTTGTATTATTTATAAGAACAACCGAATAATATTAATGGCACTTCCAAAAAAAAACCAACACAAAATTCAATTTGAGCTCGTTGTCGTTGGAAATAAAAATCAGTGACGAAAGTTCAAATTGAATCCCTTTCATGTTATGCATGGGCTATCTGTGAAAGGATCTGTTGAATGTTGCCAAACTAGATTGTTCTGCAATAAATTGGTGAAAAAAATAATAGATTCAATGTGTATCTGAGTGTACTGAACGAGCAGTTAAAAGAGAGAGAGAGAGAGAGAGAGAGAGAGAGAGAGAGAGAGAGAGAGAGAGAGAGAGAGAGAGAGAGAGAGAGAGAGAGAGACGGGGGTGCCTTGTTCCGCCATCTCTCTCTCTCTCTCTCTCTCTCTCTCTCTCTCTCTCTCTCTCTCTCTCTCTCTCTCTAACCACGTGAGAAAAAAATAAGAGGCAATATTTCATTTATTTTATGGCAGAGTAATTCACAGTTCGGCAACATTCAACAGAACCTTTCAAAAATAATTCATGCATAACATGAAAGAGATTCAATACTGATTTTTAACAATGATTTTTATTCCCGCAAAGAGAATTTTGGTTTGGTATTTTGAAGGTATATTAATAGTATATGATTTTTTTTCCCGGTAAATACCTTGTGATAAGATTGCAGTCAATAAAAAATCATTCTGTAAAGTATCTATTGATCAAAAAGTAATTATTGCGATTTGTTTATTTTTTTCTGAATGGTAATAATTGTAATTTTCTATTAAAAGGCGAATTCAAGAGAAAAACAACACTTTTCAAACCACATTCATAGAAACATGTATATTTGGCTAAAAACACCACGTTCTTTATAATCAAAGTATTCTTTAATAAGGATTTAGAGGTTACTGATGATTTAAGTCTAATGATATAGGTAAAATTCCATGAAATATATACATACAGCCACAAATGCGCGCATTCACACACGCAAACACACACACACACACACACACACACACACACACACACACACATATATATATATATATATATATATATATATATATATTTATATATATATATATATATATATATATATATATATATATATATATATATATATATATATATATATATATATATATATATATATATATATATATTGTTGGATCTTAAACTATGCAGGATCAAGTAATGACAGTCAGCGTGGTTTCGTATCTTCATTGCAACTGATACACAGTGGAAGGAAATATAGATAGCCCGTGACGTGAACAATGACGTCACTTATGTGGGCGGCGCTTAGGCGCTGCAAGCAGCCTCATCTTACATCTTACATCTCCCTCCCAAAATGTTATGAGGGTAATATTTTCAAAACCTATAAATGACAATATCAAAAGCAGATATGACCAACGAAATGCTATACTTTCTTAATGAATAACATCAGACATTTAAGGTAAATCACAATCGTAATAATATATCGTAACATTTAGATGAGAGAGAGAGAGAGAGAGAGAGAGAGAGAGAGAGAGAGAGAGAGAGAGATTGAGAGAGAGAGAGAGAGAGAGAGAGAGAGAGAGAGAGAGAGAGAGAGCATTAACATAACCACAAGTGAAACAATAATTACATCAGCATTGCAAGATGTGCACTAAAGTCTGTAACACCAACCTAACTTAAAATCTCATACAAAATATAATTTTGTAAATGTAAAATCAATGCACGTCTAAGTGTAGTAAAATAAAACAGAAGTTGCTTTCATTTTATAAATGCAGAACCAAAACAGAGATAATTATACATAATGGTTCATCCAGGCCGGGGTCCCTCTCTTCCTTGGAGGCCGTACCTCTGGCGCTGATGGAGGAAACTTAGGCTCATGACCCACTTCGTCGTCGGTAGGAGTGGCTCCTCATGTCTCATTGACGGGCAGTTCATTGACCTTGAGGTGTCTTCTGTTCCTTATCGACGGACGCCCACTACCATCTAGTCTCACAATATACTGTCTATGAGGTCGTTGCTCGACTATAATTCCCAGCTTGTCCCAGGCCTTGGTCATCTGGTCCTGAACCCTAACGTGTGTGCCTAGCTGTAAGGGCGTTAGCCTCCTGTCGCTGCCGCTTTCAATTATGTTCTCATTTTTCTCTGCTACTTGAAGTTCTATTTTTCTAATGGATTTTCTCCAGTGTTGGTCTATCATATAATTGAGTTTTGCAGTTGGTACACCATCCCGTAACTGTCTCCCTGTTGCCAATTGCACCTGATATTTATTTATACCACTTAAGTGCGTGTTCAGGTATTGTAGCATAGCTAATGATAACTTATCGTTATCAAGGCTTCCAGTCCCGCTGATACTTCTTCTAATTATCCTTTTCACGGACTTAACTGCGGCCTCGGCTCTCCCATTTGACTGCGGATAGTGGGCCAATGATAGGCATATGTCAACTCTCCATCTCCTGTAGAAGGTCATCATCTCTTCACTCACCAGGTTGGTGCCGCCGTCGGTAGACAATTGTTCGGTTGCTCCCCATCGGGTGAAGTAATGCCTAAGTTTTGTCATGACCTTTGCAGACGAGGTGCCATTGGAGAAGTGGGCTATCTCTAGCCAGCATGTAAACCTGTCACAATATGCTATATACGTGTGTCCTTCGAGCTAAAACAGGTCCATGACATTCTGTTGGAAAGGATACCCTGGGGCAGGGGTCATTTTCATGAATTTGGCAGGAAGTGATGGTGCGTGGGCGTCGGACGATGTACATCGTGACCGATGATGCCTGAGGTCACCCTCAATGCGCGGCCAATAGACTGAATGTCTCGCTCTCCTCAACATTGTATCTAGACCTTGATGTCCAGCATGGAGGTTGGTGATTATCTGATGGCGGAGCCCTTCGGGAATGACAAGGCAGAGGCAGTTGTCGTTGAAGCAGTATGTGACCAGGTTGCCAGATACAGAGAGACGTTCTCTGATGCCAAAAAATGGCCCAAAACATGCAATTTCTTAAGATTTCTTTGGGTTCCAATCCCCTGCAGTCACTCGAGCGACTAGTAGCTGATATGCTGGGTCATCTAGGGCTGCCTCCTCAACAGTTATATCATTTATAGTGCACTGGTCGTGTAGGTTTTTTGTGATTGCTGACACCATAGAAATCGTTAATTCTTCATTAAAGCTTGCATCCTGTTTATCTGGGGCAGTCCATAGGCTACGAAAATGAGAGAGAAAGTCAGCAGCATAATTTCTCTTACCTGGTAGGTATTTAACATGGAAATTATACAATAATGTTTTCTTTTTTAATCTAAACAGTCTTGAGTTGGTAGTATCGCCGAGACTTCTATTGCCTAGTAACTTGACAAAGGGCAGTGTTCCGGGACAATGATTAAGTTTGGGCAGCCTAATAAGAATAACCGTGCCTTTTTCAGGCACCAGGCCACTACAACGGCTTCCCCCTCCACCGCTGCATACCCAGACTCGGCGTGTGTGAGGAACCGACTGCTACAAAGCGCTATTCTCCAATCATCTCTACAACAGAAAGGGGTTTCGACAGAGGTACTGCAATAGTCAGCCGCAACTTATCGTAGTAGGTGAGGCCGTCCTTGGCCAACTTGCAGACGATGTCTTGCACTTGGGGAATCTTTCCTGAAGGTGCTCATCCCAATAGACCTGTTTGCCCGAGGGCTTCTTAAGCAGGTCTCTAAAGTGGGTCATGATGGGTGCTGTTATTATTATTATTATTATTACTAGCCAAGCTACAACCCTAGTTGGAAAAGCAAAATGTTATAAGCCAAAGGGCTCCGATAGGGAAAAATAGCCCAGTGAAGAAAGGAAATAAATAAATGATGAGAATAAATTAACAATATATCATTCTAAAAACAGCAACAGTGTCAAAACAGATATGTCCTTTATAAACTATTAACAATGTCAAAAACAGATATGCCATATATAAAATATAAAAAGACTCATGTCAGCCTGGTCAACATAAAAACATTTGCTCCAACTTTGAACTTTTGAAGTTCCACAGATTCAACTACCCGCTTAGGAAGATCATTCCACAACTTGGTCAAAGCTGGAATAAAACATCTAGAATAATGTGTAGTATTGAGCCTCATGATGGAGAAGGCCTGGCTATTATAATTAACTGCAAGCGTAGTACTAGGAACAGAATATAATTGTCCAGGGAGATCTGAATGCAAAGGATGGTCAGAGATATGAAAAATCTTATGCAACATACACAATGAACTAATTGAACGATGGTGCCAAAGATTAATATCTAGATCAGGTATAAAAAATTTAATAAACCATAAGTTTCTGTCCAACAAATTAAGATGAGAATCAGCAGCTGAATACCAGACAGGAGAACAATACTCAAAACAAGGTTGAATGAAAGAATCAAAACACTTCTTCAGAATAGATTGATCACCGAAAATCTTGTAAGACTTTCTTGATAAGCCAATTTTTTGTGCAATTGAAGAAGACACAGACCTAATGTGTTTCTTAAAAGTAAATTTACTGTCGAGAATCACACCTAAAATTTTAAAAGAGTCATACAAATTTAAAGAAACATTACCAATACTGAGATCCGGATGTTGAAGAGCCACGGTCATTGACCTACTAACAATCATATTATGAATTTTGTTAGGATTCAACTTCATACCCCATAATTTGCACTATATACTAATTTTAGCTAAATCTCTATTAAGGGATTCACCAACCCCAGATCTACATTCAGGGGATGGAATTGACGCAGAGAGTAGCATCATCTGCATATGCAACAAGCTTGTTTTCTAGGCCCAACCACATGTGATGTGTATATAGTATGAAAAGTAATGGGCCAAGAACACTTCCCTGTGGAACACCGGATATCACATTCCTATACTCACTATGGTGCCCATCAACAACAACTCTTTGAGATCTATTACTTAAAAAATAAATAATAATGCTAAGAAATGACCCACCCACTCCCAACTGTTTGAGTTTGAAAACAAGGGCCTCATGATTAACACGGTCAAACGCAGCACTAAAATCAAGGCCAATCATACGAACTTCCTGACCACAATCAAGGGATTTTTGTACAGCATTGAAGATTGTAAAAAGGGCATCACATGCTCCAAGGCCTTTACGAAAACCAAATTGCAAACTAGGGAGTTGATGATTAACTTCAGAAAACCTATTAAGACGTTTTGCTGGAAGACGTTCAAAAACTTTAGATAATATGGGAGTTATGGAAATTAGGCGGTAATCAGTGGGACTTGAGCTACCAAAAACACATTATCATAGAGGAGTAACATTACCAATTCTCCAACAAGTGCTAAAAGCTCCTCTTCTTGCTAACTTTCGGTGCCAAATAACAGATAACTTTGGAGCTAAGAAATCTGCTGTCTTTATGAAATACAAAGGAAAAATACCATTTGGGTCTACACCTCCATAAGCAACAAGGTCTATCAACAGAGCTTTAATCTCACGAGATCGAAAAGCTAAACTAGTTAGTTTAGCCTCAGGAATACAGGAATGAGAAAGTTCAAGCTTTTCATTACTCTGTTTACTGTCAAAAACATCAGCCAAAAGGGTTGCCTTTTCCTTTGGACAGTGAGTGACTGAGCCATTTGGTTTAAGTAAAGGAGGAAGTGTTGCATCTACACCAAAGAGTTCAGATTTGAGGGTAGACCACCATTTATGTTCCTGAGTTGTACCAGAAAGGGTTTCTTTTATGGTTAAATTGTACTCCATTCCAGTTGAGGCATAAACTCTCTAAGCAAAAGCTCGAAGCTGAGTATGGCTGTTCCAGGTCAAAACTGATCTGTTACCCTTCCAAAGATCCTAGGCCTCCTGCTTCTCAAAATAAGCACGTCTACAATCATGACTGAACCACAGTTTGTCCTTAGCACACGAGAAGGGATACGCCTAACAATTATGTTGACTAGATTCTCATTCAAAGGGACAACAAGATCTACACTACTATATAATTGTGACCAATTCAAGCGCAAAAGATCATGCAAAATCCCATTCCTGTCTGCTTGGGATTTCGTTTGAATTTTACAAGAGTATGATATATCAGGGACAGGCTGCTCAGTCTTCACTACTAATGAAATCAAGGCATGATCAGATGTCCCGACTGGAGAAACAACCTTACTAGTTATAACGCCAGGGGAGTCAGTGTATACGAGGTCCAAGCAATTACCGGACCTCTGAGTAGCTTCTTTTATGATTTGCTCACAGCCGGATTCAGAGGCAAATTCTAAAGGTCTTAAGACATGGCAATCGGTAGGAGAGATAGAACTTAACCGCTCCCTTGGTGATCGTTAAAATCACCAAAAAAGACAAAAGAAGCCTTTTTATCATCTTCTTGTATCTTAGCCATAATGGTAAGAAGACAATCGAAGAATGAATCATCCATGTCTGGATTTCGGTAGATCGAACACAAATAAAAGTTATTATGCCTACCACAAACTTTTATTACCTGAATCTCATGACATCTACATTGATAGCAGGACTTATGAGAAGCAGGGTACTTGGTCCTAATATACACCGCCCTAGGGATGTCATCACGTTTCAACATTATTGGCTTCTTTATACCAGTTATAAGTTGCTCAGATGAGTGCCTCATATTAGAAACCTAAGATTCTGAGCACAAAAGAATATCATACTGTCTGGACGCAACTGTAAGGTCTTGGAAATTTGCATGAAGACCACGAATATTGCAATACAGAACACGACTTTGACGAAATTTAGGACGTACTGGTCCCGGATTTCACTCAGTGTCTCCAGACAGCAAAAGTATTAATAGATAATAACAAAGAGAGGTCACACTTAAAAGGTAGATTAACAAGAATTATAACAAAAACAATATGTACAGAATCATATATAAAGTGACTGATTATACCCATAAACTATAGTAAAAAGTCGTAAAAACAGTTCAACATGGAAGAGCCGATGCACCATGCAAGGCTAAATACTCTTCAGGATAGCCACTTCAACTGAAGGGAGGACATTAAGGATGGTTTTGAGAAGAAAATAAATCAGAAACGGAAAAGACAACCTCTTGATAAACCACCAGGCATCCATGGCCCTTCTATTAAGCCTGCCCAACACACCATTTCAAAAAAACAAGAGGAAGAAAAACAAATAATTATAGTATAGTATAGTGTGCCCGAGTGTACCCTCAAGCAAGAGAACTCTAACCCAAGACAGTGGAAGACCATGGTAGAGAGACTATGGCACTACCCAAGACTAGAGAACAATGATTCAATTTTGGAGTGTCCTTCTGGAAAGGCTGTTTATCATAGCTAAAGAGTCTCTTCTACCCTTATCAAGAAGAAAGTACACAGAACAAATAGCAGTATAGTAATTAAACCGTTGGGTGAAGAAGTGTTTAGTATTTCATTGTTGTCATGTGTACGAGGAAAGACGAGAATATGTAAAAAAATAGGCCAGACTATTCTGTGTAAGTGTAAGCAAAGAAAAAATAAGCCTTAACCAGAGAGAGGGATCCAATGCATTATTTTCTGGCTAGTCAAAGGATTCAGTACCTCTCTAGTGGTAGTATCTCAACGGGCGGCTGGTGCCCTGGTCAACCTACTACGCTAGTTGATTCTTCTGTACCTTATACAGTACATACTTCCTTAATTCTACAATTCCTGCTGGTATTAGCACAAAAAATTTGAGTTGGACCGTGTTTCATGGCCCCGTGACTGGTAATTCTGTTTTCTTCTGCTGTAATGAAGGTTCTCTGCATCTTATTCCAAAAAAAAAAAAAAAGATCAATCTGGTTTCAAGGCTTGGAATCCATAAGAATTTTAAATTCAGAAACAAATGCCACTACTGCCTTGACATTGGATCTTGCAGCGTCGCCACATCGCATAACATGACGGATAGCAGTTCTCTGGAAATTTTAACACCATCTATGACAACTCTTGTTTTCTACTACTATGAGAGTCTTCTGTAAAATCTGTTTTGTCTACAATGCCCTATGCTCCTCTTGCAGAGACATTGGATCTGACTGCACATGTCATCAGGAAGGGGGCCAGCTGATTGACAAAACCATACCATGACCTGATGTCGGATATTGTGGGCTTTTGGGGCATAGAAAATCATTTGATGGCCGATAAATAATCTTCTGAAGGCTTTTAGAATTCCCTACCGCCGTCGAATCCGACGATTTCCTCTTCTTTTTTGCAGAACTTGTATTTTTCTGGTTTCAAAGTGATGCCCTTTTATGCACAGACTGCGAAGAAGTCGTACACACGCCAAAAGGCGCTTTCTATGATCGAATCATACAGAAGTGTGTCGTCCACACACTTAAAACTTCCTGGGTACTTCTCCAATGGTATCATCGAAACGGCGTGTATATGCGTTGGAGGCAGAACAATGTCCCATTGTTGTCCTTCGGTATTGGTACTTGCCTCAAGGTGTGATGAATGTGGTTACCGGTATGCTATCCTTGTCCAGTTCTACCTGGTGAAATCTTGTATGAGCAAAGGGGAATGCTGGATACTATATCGAAGGGCCTAGGGGTATGGTGCGTCTCCCTTCTACAAATTGTATTGAGGTTTTGGTAGTTGACCGTACGTCTTTATTGCCCCGTTTTCTTGGCCACGACCACCATACGTGAACACCATTCTGTGGGCTCTCCAGGGGGAGCTCTTTGTAAGACCCCTCTCTTGATGTCCTCCTCCAACTGGGCTTTCACCTCCTTTTTCCAGTGCTTAGATACTGACGCAGGTGTGTGTCATGCATAATAAGTGGATACGGTGGGGTTCCCCTTCCATTACCGGGAGGGGTTCTCTCTCGGTGTTGAAAGTTGTACTTGAAAAATGGGCTTATAACCAGTTTTCTAATTTGGTAATATTCTCCTCACTAGGGGGAAACGGAATGGCCGACGGTCTCACAGGTTGATCGGTTGCTCCAGCTAATGTAAGGGTTGCACTTGCTTCTGTGGGGTCAGAGCCCGTGAAGGGGGCGTGGTTAGGAAACATTTCTGGCACAAGACCAAGTTTCGTGCAAGCATCCAGGGATAAATAAAAATCAATGGAGGATTTTACAAAGTATACATCCTGAGTTGTACGTCTCCCCTTATATTCTCTGGTACAAGAGGTCAACCCTAAACAATTCAGATGCAGGTTGGTAAAGTCTTGCAATCCTCCCTTTAACCTCAGCTTAGTTGGTTTTATGTTCAACGTCCTTAGAATAGTGGGTCCCGCAACACAAACCTGGGCACCAGTGTCCGGCACTGCTCAGACACAGGACTACTCTCCCAAGTTGGCCAAGCATACATCGACACGAATAGTGGGTTGTGGGGACGGCCCATTCCGCAACCTTGCCTCTGCCGCCACGACAACTGCAATCATTGCACCCGCTATGTCCAACTCCGCTGCCACACCACTAGAGTTATTCCTGGCACTTCGCCCTCTGCAACACTTCTTCAAGTGACAGGATTTACCGCACCCGTAACATGTCATTTTTCTTGCGGGACATGAAGAATACCCAGGGGTATGATGAGGACCACAATTACCACAATGATGCAATTTTACTTTTAAAGAGGTACTCCTGTCACAATTTACGAAGGGGGCTGCCACCTCCACCTCATGTTCCTCCTCGAACCCACCGACAGCAGCTGCTCTAGGGGAGCTGATAAGCCATGCCCTATTACGAAGGGCGTCGTCACGGGCGGCCTCGGATGCACTGACCATAACTCTGAGGGAATCGATCCCACGGATATTATTGAATGATTGAAACACTTGGCTTTTGAGCACTTTATTACTTAGGCCTACCATGAGCTTGCACAAAAGCATATAATCAGATAAATCATGATTCCAATTAGGACATGTGAATGCACAATCAGTAGCCTTTTGCGTACACTTGATAAAATAATCATTGAAGGAATCACTAGGCTCTTGGGACAAATAAAAAAACTCGAGCCACTACACCGCTTGGTTAGAAGCTTTCACTACCATTTGCTTAACTGCATTGAATGCCCCTTCAGTAGACAGGGCACTCCACCGGGCGTTTGTATACCTAGAATCGAGGGCACGTTGTAATATCAAAAAACCAATGATGCCTTATATGGTGAACGTGCAGAGTTGCAGACAACACTCCAATGACCGTCTCCAAGACCTGATGGCTGCAGGGGACACCTCAACCTCACAGTTTTTTGGAGCTGCAGATGAAGGTATCCTTGGTTGGGGGATATTAGTACCCCGGAGTGACAACGCTGTTATCTCGGCCTGAAGATTCTGGAGGCCTTATTGCTGGGTTTGTAACACGTGGTGAGCTTGCAGCATGGAAGCCGACGATATCCAGACGCCGGTTCCAGAGGTTCCTGTCCTTGAAATCCTGCCTCTAGGGGATGCAAACTAGGGTCGTCTCGACGGTTGTGCAATGCTGTGCCACGGTTATTACTGTAGGTCCTCTTTTTATTTTCATTTACTGTGCCTTGTTGGATCTTAAAATAGGCAGGATCAAGAAATGACAGTCAGCATGGTTTCGTATGTTCATTGCAACTGATATATATATATATATATATATATATATATATATATATATATATATATATATATATATATATATATATATATATATATATATATATATATATATATATATATATATATATATGTTCGTATGTGTGTTCGTATGTCCTGGCTAGTGTGTGATTCTGCCTAGGCCTATATATGCCAAAAACATTCAATATTATGTTGTCTTTCAAAAGAATCTAAAAGGACTAGCAAAATGTTACTACCACATTGAAGACTTGAACCATGGAATCAAGTATGTTGACTCCAAGTGCCGAAAACATTTATAAATTGTCGATGTCCGAAGCATTCTACAGACGTTAGAGTCTCTTTAACGTAAAAACTGACTTTTATAATTGTCTGACAATTCTCCACCTTCTCATTAATTTTCCATACCATTTACAACTTCACCACTTAACGACAGGAGTTTTATACATTTTCCTAGCATTCACTTTCAGGATTCATATGTCACTAGAATCATACAACGGGAAAGATAATAGGTAAATACTGAAAGAGTTTTAGGAGGCACAGTGCTCAGTATTCTATGCCACATTTATAATGTTTTTCGTATGACATTTATAGAAAAAAGGCAATATTTTGCTAATGTGAGTGGACAGATATATTAAAAGCTCTTAAATGGGTTCATGGACCGTGGATATGCTTATGAAAAAGGACAACTTGATAAAATGAAGGTGTTCAGTATTATATACTATACTGATCAGGAAGATGAAATGTTTTGATGTTGAAAATCAAAGTCATGCTAGATTTATATTAATCAAGCAATCCTTAATCTCAGCATAGTTACTACAATAGTCAAATGAATCCAACAATCACAATAAAAAGTTGACAGTATCTATCAAACCTTTATAGTGTTCTGGCCTGTGCATGATGGCTTTTGGGGGAGGGGTTATAAGGTCTTTTTAAGTTCTGACATGTATTGTGTATCCTTCGAGCAACACGTTCTGAGTTGATCAAGCATGACCATGCCAGACTGCTACATATACACTCTCTGTTATCTTCATAGATCATTGTGTGCCAATCGACTAAATTGTTTACTGGGCTGATATGTATAGATTAAAGTTTTCTATAAGCAAAACGGCCGTTGTCCACTTCTATCGCATTCGAGGATTATATCCAACCCAATTATAGATATCCAAGGTCAACCGATGCTGTGGTAAGCGTAGCTAGATTTTTAAGACTGCTATTTGACTATAGACGGACATGGGTTTCTCACCTAAAAGCTTTAAAAGTAAAATGTCTTGATGCTCTGAATCTTATATAAGTTCCATCTACCACTTGAAAGGGGGCAGATCGCAAAACTATTTTTCAGTTGTACAAGACTTTATATTTTTTTTTTCAAAAATCATTCATGATTGTGATGTACACTCCTCGGCAAATTCATGCCGATTAAAGATTTAAGAATCTTCACACCCTACTGGTATCAGAATGGCCACAAGACCCTTTAGAATTAACTTCACCTACCCCAAGATTTCTTGTTGATGATGTCAAGGCTTTGTTGGCGATAGATAGGTAATTACCTTTAGATCTGTATCGAAAGTCTTCTTTTGTTCGGCTTAGGTTTAGGCTGCAAAGACGTTGATTCTTTAGCATTTCAGATGGAAAATCTCGTAAGCCATTCATAATATTTTGAGTTGCATCCAAAATCTCCCCAACCATAAGGTTTTGGGTAAAACAATTAATAAACTTTCTTGATATAGTTAGAAATTGAGTACTTCTAGTTAGGATATCACCAACTCCTCCAGAGAAATTACCAGAGGTATCTAACAGTAAATATTTTATTGGGATAAAAAAAAAATATGTCTGACTGAAAAGCCAGGTCTCTTTTAATGGAACCTGTTGAAAAATGCAAGAAATCAAGTTTTATATATACTGATGACTCCAAGTATGATTTTGGCATAGATTTTGGAGTATACAATAGTACTTTTGATTGTAGAGTTTCACTTCCTTTAGTATCATCTATATATACTTCCAAATTATATATTTTACCGCAAATGAGAAAATATCAATTTTACCTTTTAGGTGATACAAGAAGTGTCCTACAAGCTTTGAAAGTTTTCAACTGCAGTAACTCTTTACTTTTGAACATTTTAAAATGGCTCTTTGTTATTGGGTTGAGAGGTATAGAGATTAAATTTTTCTGGGTTCTGGCACATGTAGGGGTGCCTAGAAAGGAGGAGCTGGATTTGTTCTTTTACTAAGCTTTAGGAGTTGGTTTCACAATAACTGGCAATAACATTGCGATAGCTTAAATGGGAATAAGATAAGAGAAATAAAGAAATGTTATATCTCCTTGGAGGTATAACAGGATGTGCCAAAAGTAGGAAACTACTTTTTGTTGTCTCCTTATAGGTCACGCTCAATTGACACTCAAGTTTCTGACGACTGTTTAACACCAGCTATATTATGAAGACTGTTTGGTACCCTTTACATAGAGACACTTATCGAAGAAAAAAAATGCCCTATAACTAGCAATTTAAAAAATAGGTACTCGTATCTGCCTGAGTCTTCAGGAGGAGATGGGAGGTTCATCCTTGCCAAGATTCTTTAGCAGGATGTATTATACTATAGCTAGGCTGGCACTTGCACAATTCTGTGTCACGCACTGGCAAGACTCAAATCGTGCCAGTACGCAAACTAGTCGTAAACTGGTGTGAAGTGTGCATGAACTCGTCGTGCCAGTTCGTGTCAATGTGGACACTGAAGCTAGGTTGACACTTGCACAACCTTTGGCTGCGATTTTGTGGTGGCAAGTCGTCCCATTTTGCTGCACAAAGTGGGACGATCCCGCACTGTACACGACCAGTTTACGCATAGTTCACGATGAGTTCACGGCGAGTTCACGAATAGTACACGAATGCGTGCCCATCTGTGTCCACATTGACACAAACTTGCACGACGAGTTCACGCATAGTTTG
>NC_090740.1:86312834-86320334 GCF_036898095.1 Palaemon carinicauda
ACATGTCATCAGTCAAATACACTTCATGTTTTGACTATTTCATCCAAATTTATCTCAGTTTAGGTATTTGTTTAAATCTTAATCCTTCATAACATTTTCATTACAGAGCAAAGGAGTTCAAGATATTTTTCCATCGTAATTTTTAACTTTTAATCTGTTTGCACTTCACCAAGAGACCCTTTTAATGAGGCCATATTAGATTTAAACAAATTGCTTTAATTAATGGAATATTCATTTTTTTTAGTTTCATATCCAAGTATCTGGTGTTATATCCTCTAATCGGATGCTATTTTTATTAGAATCTCAGTTTACATATGCAACCACCTATCTTGATACTGAAGAAAACTTATGAGCTTTAATGTCAATTCAAGGCATATTTTGTTTTGATCCCAAGGGTAGTTTTATTTATTTAATCCAACCTTCGATTTACTTTCTTTTTATCATTGTTTTGTTGTAAAGTGTTCATTATTTCACACATATTTTCATATCTCTAATGCTACCCTTAGTGGAATATTTAAAAACATTTTACTGATAATAAAACTATTTAATTACAGTACACAGTACACTGTGCTGTATATGCTAAAGTAAGTTTTAGAATTTTCAGAAAAGAATTAAATATTAGTCTGAATATAAGAAGTTAAAAGTTACAGTGCATATTTCCTTTGTAATCCCTTACCTTTCTTTTTTCTCAGAATTTTTATAGTCAGCCCATCTCCATTATGAGTCTCAATACTAAACAGTAATGTAGAAGTTTTATTCCAGCTGTGACCAAGCTGTGAAATGATCTTCCAAATCAGGTAGTTGAGTTAGTAGAATTTCAAAAGTTGAAACTTGCAGCAAATGTTATGTTGAACAGGCGGACATAAGTCTTTTTACATTTTATAGATAAGATTCTGTTTCAATGTTGTTGGTATTTTTTAAATATTTCATTTAGATAGTTCATTACTTCTTATATCATTTTTTATTGCCTTGTTTCATTTCCTCAGCTATTTTCCTTGTTGGAGCACTTGGGTTTATAGCAGCTTGCCTCTCTAACTAGGTTTCTAACTTAACTAGTAATAATAATAATAATAATAATAATAATAATAATAATGATAATAATAGTAATAATAATAATAATACTAATAATAGTATAAAGGAGGGATACTGAACAAGTGTGTGTATGTATGTGTATACGTATGTTAAGATGCGCTAAAGAATTTTTAATTCCTTATAAATGTACATGAACAAGACCATCTTCTTCATATATCCAACTCATAGAAAAATTTTTTTTAGTAGACCTCAAAGGTCTAAACTAAAGCTTCCAAAGCACAGGATTAAAGCAACTCGCCCGATTTATTTCTCACCAAAGCCTCATATGTTTAGTCAGAGTTATATGCTCGGCGTCCCTTGATCTTCCTCACTTCTTTATATGACCTTTTATAAAAAAAAAAAAAAGCCTCTGCAAATGGAGTGTCTTTTGCTAGGCGGAAAAAAGATATCTCAATCCGTTTTTCGTGACTTCGTAATAAAAATGAAATGGAAAAAGTATTCAAGATTTTTTTTAAAAGATATTTGCTTATATCTATAACTTATTTGTTACTCCTCCGGTATTTCGGTGGACGATTGCATGATAATCTTTCTTTGGATTACATACTTGGCATGTCCTACGGGTTTATTCACTAATTTATGCATATATATGCACACCTATACGTGTGTGTGCAAATCTCTCCCATAAAATAAGGAACAAGTATCTGGTTATATATAACACAAAGTATATATATATATATATATATATATATATATATATATATATATATATATATATATATATATATATACATATATATGTATATATATATATATATATATATATATATATATATATATATATATATATATATATATATATATATATATATATATATATATATATATACATATATATCAATGATATATTTGAAGGGTAACATCTATCGTGGAATTGTATTGCTATATATAAGAATCTTGATGTAATACTTTAGTAATATTCATCCAAGCTTTGATATTTTTTCTCATTATTGACATGAGTTATTATTGCCATCCCATATTATAGGAAAGATATGGCTAGGGATATTAATTTGATCTTTAAAACACTAAAAAAGAATATGCACATGTTATTTGATATTATGAATATATCAATTCATTTTAACTTTTTTATATAATATAAAGTATACTGTCTTTTTAGAAAATCTTGTAATTAGAAATCCATGGTCTAAATTACATAATAGTGCGTTTATGAAAACATTTTTTTTTTCTTACATACTGAATATATTGTTACGCCCGACCTTTGGTGAGTCCGGCCTTACTTTAGAACTCATGGCAAGAACAAAAGAACAGTAAAAAGGTCACCAGTCGGGAATAAGATAATGATTACCGACAAAAAAGATATATTGACAATGTGTATAACTAAAATAATAAAAAAGGTAACACAACAGATAAATATTTTCTAATCAAGTTACAAGGGGCTTCACGTCCAGTTGGAAAGACCCTTGACGACTTCAGCACAGCAACCAACCTCATTCCCTGGAAATGGAAATAAATAAAACTATTAACCGACCGCTTTACTTCAACATGCTGAGAACACGATGAAGTCGTGTGGTTAAAACCTTTTAAACAAATAAAATGCAAGTGCAAGACTTAGGAACTTAAAACACTATCACGTGGGAATTAACACTGTTGTGGAGTATCATTTTTTTTATCTTTTTTATTTTTTGTTGTTTGCCAAATCCAGAGAGAGAGAGAGAGAGAGAGAGAGAGAGAGAGAGAGAGAGAGAGAGAGAGAGAGAGAGAGAGAGAGAGAGAGAGAGAGAGTGTGTGTGTGTGTGTGTCAGCGAGCGGGGGGTACTTACTGTATTTGTTGAGAGAAAGACTGCTGTTATAACTGAGGCTGTTTGTTCATGTTTTTAGCTAGGTTAGGACAATGGCGAATGTCTTGGGTGATTGCTTTTTTGATTTCACTGCAGCTAGAGGCAGTTGTGTGTGTGAATGTGGATTATGATTTTTTTTCTTTCACCAGCGTGGAATTGTTTGTTTATTTCAGCAGTAAGTACAATTTTATTTATATTTGCTGGGAGTGATTCTGAATAATGGATGGTTTATTATTTATCTTTGATTATAGAGCGATAGTTTAGTTAGCTAGGAATGCTCGTAAGAATTTTCTTTTTTATTTTGGAGGCCGTAATTCCTCCTTTGGAGTACCTATTTTTTAATGCTGATCTATAGTTGCTGACCTGGCCTGTAATTGATTGTATTTAGACGGCTCTTTTGGACTGCTCAACTGTTGATGACCTGGCCAGTTTATTTCGATTGATGATGATGATCATGATGATAATGATGATTATGGTGACGATGATGATATACAGGACCCCAATCATGGATGTAGTTGTGGTAAATTGCCACACAGTGGATTGTTAACCACAAAGCTGTGGTAGTGTGCCGTGAAAGAAAATTCGGTTTTTTGTGGACGACAATGTTGGTGTCAATAATATATATTATATAAACATACATATTTTGTTGTTGGTATGCAGTTCAATTTTAAGTTTATTAGGGATTTATTGGTTTATTTTAATGGTATTATGGTTATTGTATATTCAATGTTAATATTTTTTTATTATTTTTATGTGATAATATTTTGATTGTGGAAGGTTTGTATTAAGCATTTTAGGTTTAAGCAATATAGCATAAAGTTTTTGCTGAGGAGACATTTGTCAGTTAGAGCAATTCTAGGGTGTTAGGATTGTTCTTGTATCCCGCCATATTATTTTGACCCCCGGACAGGGACTGCCGAGGAGCGATTGATAGCTGGACTCTTGGGCGAAGGACTGATATGATTAGGAATTATTTGTTAGACTGCAGAAATAAAAATGGAGGAGCAGAACAAGTTACTTACGGAGGAATTGCTGTTGATCAGAGAGCGTGAGGAGAAGTTGTCTGTAGAGAAAGGGAAGTTGTTGCGTGAGATTACGAGGCCGAGTTGTAAGAATGAAGAGATGCAAAGGAAACTGAGGAAACTACAGGAAATATAGAGTGATTGGAAGAGGGTGTTGAAATGAGGATGTGAGAGAATGAGGAACGAATGGAAGCTAGGATGGGGCAAGTAATGGGAATGATGAAAACTTTCATAGGTGAAGGTGCAGTCGGAGGAGTGTCCTCAGCTTCGGGTTAAGGTAAGTGATAATGGGGAAGGTAGTAATAGTGAGATTGAAGATTAGAAAATCAGGTATAGCAAGGATGAAGAGAAATGTAATAGGAAGAATGAGAAGAAAGGTAAAAGTAATGTGAAGAGTGAAAAGAAGAAAGGTTAAAAAGAGAGTGAGGATGATCATGAATGAGTGAAAGTGGTAAGTAAGAAAAACGGTAAGAGGGAAGTTGTGAAGGATAGGAATTTAAGTGTTGAATTGGATTCATTATGTTGAATTGAGGAAGAAGGAAACAAGGGATTAGGCAGTGAAGATGATGATATTGAAGTTGACGTTTGTAACACAGTGGTTATTAGAGACGTACAGAGGTGTGAAACGTTTAATGAACACGCAGTAGGGAAGTGTATGCCTTTTTTAGTGAGTATGAAAGGTTTTGTCAGGCTAAGTATGGTGAGAGTAAGAGAGTTTGGCCTAGTAAGTTAGGAGAATATTTGACAGGGTATTTGTTGACAATGTATGGTGTGATGATGAGTGTAGGGGATGTTGATTATGAAAGTGTGGAAAAGTGAATAATTGAACAAGTAAAACCTATGAAAGGGAGTGTTAGGTATAAGCGTAAGAATGATTTTGATGAAGCACGGATGAATGTAGGAAGAGCAATATCATTGTATGTATATAGGTTCGAAACGTTAGCTAGGAAGAAATACGGGAATGAAGGCATAAATAAGAATATGGAATTAATGAGGAAATTTTTGGCTACTGTACCTGAAAATGTTGCCGAGTTGCTGAGGTGGACGGAAGAAAGATTGCCATTGGGTGATATTTTAGAAGTTGTTGAGGATTGCGAGTTCGATAGGTGTAAGAAAGAAAGTAAATATATCAGTGTAAGAAATTTACTAGGAGTGATAATGAATAATATATTATAATGCGATAGTTTAGTTAGCTAGGAATGTTCGTAAGTGTTTTCATTTTTTTATTTTGTAGGCCGTAATTCCTCCTTAGGAGAACCTATTTTTTTATGCTGATCTATAATTGCTGTCCTGGCCTGTAATTGATTGTATTTAGACTCCTCTTTCTGATTGCTCAACTGTTAATGACCTGGCCTGTTTATTTCGATTGATGAAGATGATGATGATGTTGATGATTATGATGACAATGATGATAGCCAGGACCCTAATCAGGGATGTAGTTGTGGTAAATTGTCACACAGTGGATTGTTAATCACAAAGCTGTGGTAGTGTGCCGTGAAAGACAATTCAGCTTTTTGTGGACGACAGTGTTGGTGTCAATAAAATATATTATTTAAACATACATATTTTGTTGTTGGTGTGCCGTTTAATTTTAAGTTTGTTAGGATTTTCTTGGTTTATTTGAAGGGTATTGCGGTTATTGTATATCTAGTGTTAAGATTTTTATTATTTTCAAGTGATATTATTTAGATTGTGGATGGTTCGTACCCTGGACAGGTAAACGTGTAGCTTAAATGCTACCGCCTATATGCGTAAAACCCTTTTTTCATTTCTGCGCCGCATTGGTTCAGCTTCTGAGAGGAAAATTACCCAGCACAGGTTAGTTAGACCAGAGACACAGCCAAAGGAACAAGCCATTGTCCTCTCTCTCAACGTTTATGGGAAATTGCCATTTCTGTTTTTCCTGGTAGTGTATACGCTACATGTTTACCTGGTAAGTGACTGTGATTGGTTTTCATTAGTTTTACAATATTGATTAAAATATATTTATTTCTGTGAATAGTGTTTTGATACTTATAGTGAACGTTGATAGATGATTTGAGAACATGATGCTAATGGTATATTGGATGTAGGATTACCATCAATAGTTTAATTTAGCCAATATTAGTAATGTGTTTTTTTCTCTCTTTTTTAGTTTCGATCATGTTATGCAGAAATCCTTCTGAAGAAGAGATCTTGATGATATTGTTCAGCACTGATGACCTTGTAAGCGATACAAAGGTTGATGATGACGAAGTAGAGGTAGATAGCACGTATGAGGACGATTATGACATGGAAAATGAGAACAACTTCCCAGAGACGATGGCTGATCATCTTCAAGATATTTCTGTCAAACCATCAGCTTGTTTGGCATTTGATGAACCACCTGCAGCGCCTTCCACTTCGTTTGAAGTGCCCTCTCCTTTGTCAGCAGTGCCTTCTTTGTCAGCAGCGCCTTCTCATTTGTCATCAGTGCGTTCTTCTTCGTCAGCAGTGCCTTTTTCATCAGCAGTGCCTTTTTCTTCGTCAGCAGTGCCTTTTCATCAGCAGTGCCTTTTTCTTCGTCAGCAGTGGCTTCCCCTTCGTCAGCAGTGCCTTCTTCGTCAGCAGCACCTTCCATTTTGTCAGCAGTGCCTTCCCCTTTGTCAGCAGTCCCTTCCATTTTGTCAGTAGAGCCTTTTACGTCAGCAAAGCCTTCTACGTCAGCAGTGCCTTCTTCTTCGTCAACAGTGCCTTTTTTGTCAGCAGTGCCTTCTTCGTCAGCAGCACCTTCCATTTTATCAGCAATGAATTCCCCTTCGTCCGCACTACCTTCCATTTTGTCAGCAGTGCCTTCCCCTTCGTCAGTAGTGTCTTCCCCTTCGTAAGTAGTGCCTTCAACTTCTTCACCATCTCCTTAAAAATTTTAAGCCTTTCAGAAGATGGAAGTCGAAGGAGGAAAAGGGGGAACTCCATCCTGAATTTGGGGAGTCAATCAAAAAGCTTGACCAGAAAGTTCTGCATGCCAAGGACAAGACCGTATGGCAGAATGACCCAAATCCTCATATGTGAAGTATTGTGAAGACCTCGATAGAAAAAGGTTTTCCAACCGTTGTTACTGAAAGTGCTACTTCTGCGAGTGATATGTTTTCCTTATTTTTAGATGATAAGATGTTAGCCAAAATGTGCCTACATACTAGTGATTGAATGAATGCAACTAGAGAACATTTAAGTGCAACCAACATTGCAACATTTAGGGATGTGAACCTGATGGAGACTAAGGCCTTAATGGCATTCTTATGTTTAGTGGCATCAAACGGGACACTCAAGTGGCAACGGAGGAAATGTGATCCTCAGTGTGTGGCTGTCCCTTCTACAGGAGTGTCAGGAGTGAACGTATGTTTTCCCTCATTCTCCGCTGCCTATGATTTGATGACAGTACCACAAGTAATGTGAGGAAGCAAAATGAGCGAATTGCCCTTATACGGAAACTGTGGGATTCTGTGATTCACAAGTGCATTGTGGATTATCGTCCAGGGCCACATATAACTGTAGATGAGCAGCTTTTTGCATTTCGGGGGTATTAGATATTAAAATATTCACTCGAAACAAACCAGCAGAGTAAGTAGATT
>NC_090740.1:86322834-86325334 GCF_036898095.1 Palaemon carinicauda
ATAAATATATATATATATATATATATATATATATATATATATATATATATATATTTATATGTGTATATATATATAAATATGTATATATATATATATATATATATATATATATATATATATATATATATATATATATATACATATATATATATTCCTATATATAAATATATAAAACATATATATATATATATATATATATATATATATATATACATACATATATAAACATATATATATATATATATATATATATGTATATACATATACATGAATATATATATATATATATATATATATATATATATATGAACATATATATATATATATATATATATATATATATATATATATATATATATATATAATATATGTATATATATATATATATATATATATATATATATATATATATATAGCATATACACACACACATATATATATATATATATATATATATATATATATATATATATATATATATATATATATATATATATATATATACATACGTACACTTTTAAAAACTCGCTTTAAAAAACGGTAAATGTGAGGCAAAATTTATTCCAGGATTTTTACAGATTCGAAAACGGATATACTAACGTAAATGAGTGATATTACGGTCCTCAACCCGTGAAATAGAAGCAAAGTATGGTAAAATTAAAGTCACCTGTATTTTATTCAAATACGCTTAAGAACAGTATATTTTAACGGAAAATTTCCTATTGAAATCATTTTTTTTTTTTTTTAAGTGTATGGATATCATGATCATTATCATCAGCAGTTACTAGTCCATCACTGATCAAAGGTCTTATATTCTTCCAATTGCGAATAGTTATGGTTTTTCTCTACAAGTCCACACCCGAAAAAATTCTTAGTTCGCCAGTACATCATCTTCTCGTCCTTCTCCTGCGTCATTCACAATCTCTGTTGACCCATTCTGTTATTCTTAATGTCAGTATTTATCTGCCTTCTTCTTTATATGTCCTGCCCATGTCCATTTCTTTTTATTGCATTTTGTTAGAATATTTTCTACTTTAGTTTGCTATCGTATCAATGTTGCTCTTTTTCTGACTCTTAGTGTTATTCCCATAATAATTCTTTCCGTAACTTTTAAGTTGTATCTAGTTTATGTTCTAAGGCTTTAGTAATGTTCCAAATATTTTATGCATAAGATAATACTTGTAGGATCATCTCATTCTATATATTTCTTTTTAGAGAAAGAGTCATTTTAATTTTCAAAATTTTATTTTGTTTACCAAATGCTCTCCCTCCCATGCTTATCATTCTTTCTCATTTGGTCTTGTGTCCTGGGAAAACTCCTACTCTCAGTCCTAAACAGGTAGTATCATTAACGAACTCAAAAGGTTCGTCCGTAAGTCTAATTTGCTGTCTTTCTGCATTTAATTGAGCAATATATTAGTTTTACCCACTATTGGTTTTCAGTTCACATTTCTTCATTCTCTTTTCAAACCTTCTAACATCCCTTCTAATTCCTCTCATGATTCACTTTGTATCATCTTCAGATATTAGGTTGCTAAGATATTCCCCATTGATATTAATTCTTACATTTTCCTTATCTAAAGTTTTAAAAAGTTCTTTACTTCCTGTATAGATTTCTTCAAGTGGTCTATCAGATGATTCTCCTAATCCTTTTTTAGAAGGCTTTTCATTCCTACTGAGATTTTGACAGAATAAAAAATGTTTCTTAAAATGCGAAAGTAGTAATTTCTAATAAGTTGCGGGTTTTCCATATATATATATATATATATATATATATATATATATATATATATATATATATATATATATATATATATATATATATATATATATATATACATATACATATATATATATATATATATATATATATATATATATATATATATATATATATATATATATATATATATATATATATATATATATATACTTAAGGTATCTCAACCAAATTATTCCTTCTATATCTCCTATTCATGACCTTAGTGAAGTCTTCCATCCAACGTTGGCTTTATTCATCTTCTCCTTTTGATGGGTACATGCCGCTTCCTGAAATCATAGATTTGTCAGTCTTATCTGCTTTCCTGTTTAAATGTTCTCTCCAGCCATTTATGGCTATTCTTTGGACCTCACTATCAATACTGCAATACTTAGCATACTCTACCTTGTAATTTTCATTACTTCCAAGGAAACTTTAAAAAATCATGTTTTTTTTCTTTGTCTTCTTTTTATGATATCCCAAGTATCATTTCATATCCATGGCTTTCTCCTTGAAACTACACATCCCAAAACTTAATTACCAACTGATTAGAATATGTTTGTATTATCACACCGCTAATCTTTGTCTGCTCTACGTCTCTTAAACTCTTCAAGAATGCAGCTCGATTCCTTCATTCAATTGCAAAGGTTTATCTGTGATCATCTTCTCATGGGTGATTTCAGCTTTAATTTCATGGTGGCAATAAGTTGGTTATAAATACTAATATCTCCATTTGTATAA
>NC_090740.1:86330334-86337834 GCF_036898095.1 Palaemon carinicauda
TTTTGTTTTGTTCCTAGGGGTATTTTATTTATTTAATCCAACCTTCGATTTACTTTCTTTTTATCATTATTTAGTTGCAAAGTTTTCATTATTTTACACATATTTTCATATCTCTAATGCTACTTTTAGTAAAATATTTAAGAACATTTTAGTGATAATAAAACTATTTAATTACACTACACAGTACACTGTGCTGTATATGCTAAAGTAGGTTTTAGAATTTTCAGAAAAGAATTAAATATCAGTGTGAATATAAGAAATTAATAGTTACAGTGCACATTTTATTTGCAGTCCCTTACCTTTCTCTTTTCTCAGAATTTTTATAGTCAGGCCTTCGCCATCATGAGGCTCAATACTAAACAGTAATCTAGAAGTTTTATTGCAGCTGTTACCAAGTTGTGAAATGATCTTCCAAATCGGGTAGTTGAGTCAGTAGAATTTCAAAAGTTCAAACTTGCAGTAAATGTTATGTTGAACAGGCTGACATAAGTCTTTTTACAGTTTATATATGAAATTCTGTTTTAATGTTGTTATTATTTTTAAAATATTTGATTTAAATTGTTCATTACTTCTTATATAATTTTTTATTGCCTTGTTTCATTTCCTCAGCCATTTTTCCTTGTTGGAGCACTTTGGTTTACAGCAGCTTGCCTTTCTAACTAGGTTTCTAACTTAGCTGATAATAATAAAAATAATGATAATAATAATGATAATAATAATAATAATAATAATAACAATAATAATAATAAAAATAATAATAATAATGATAATAATAATAATAATGATAATAATAATAATAATGAAAATAATAAAAATAATAATAATAGTATAAAAGAGGGATACTGAACAAGTGTGTGTATGTATGTGTATACGTATGTTAGAATGCGCTAAAGAATTTTTATTCCTTACAAATGTACATGAACAAAACCATCTTCTTCATATATCCAAATCATAGAAAAAAAAAGTTTTAGTAGACCTCAAAGGTCTAAACTAAACCTTCCAAAGCACAGGATTAAAACAACTCGCCCGATTTATTTCTCACCAAAGCCTCATTATGTCTAGTCAGAGTTATATGCTCGGCGTCCCTTGATCTTCCTCACTTCAGATTTTATATGACCTCTTCTAAAAAAAAAAGCCTCTGCAAATGGAGTGTCTTTTGCTAGGCGGGAAAAAAAGATATCTCAATCCCTTTTTCCTGATTTCGTAATAAAAATGAAATGGAAAAGGTATTCAAGATTTTTTTTTTAAAGATATTTGCTTATATCTATAACTTATTTGTACTTCCTCCGGTATTTCGGAGGACGATTGCATGATAATCTTTCTTTGGATTACATACTTGGCATGTCCTACGGGATTATTCACTAATATATGCATATATATGCACACCTATACGCGTGTGTGCAAATATCTCCCATAAAATAAGGAACAAGTATCTGGTTATATATAACACAAAGTATATATATATATATATATATATATATATATATATATATATATATATATATATATATATATATATATATATATATATATATATTTATATATATATATATATATATATATATATATATATATATATATATATATATATATATATATATATATATATATATATATATATATATATATATGTATATAATATATATATATATATATATATATATATATATATATATATATATATATATATATATATATATATATGACAATGATTACCGACAAAAAAGATATATTGACAATATGTATAACTAAAATAATAAAAAAGGAAACACGACAGATAAATATTTTCTAATCAAGTTACAAGGGGCTTCACGTCCAGTTGGAAAGACCGTTGACGACTTCAGCACAGCAACCAACCTCATTCCCTGGAAATGGAAATAAATAAAACTATTAACCGACCGCTTTACTTCAACATGCTGAGAACACGATGAAGTCGTGTGGTTAAAACCTTTTAAACAAATAAAATGCAAGTGCAAGACTTAGGAACTTAAAACACTATCACGTGAGAATTAACACTGTTGTGGAGTATCGTTTTTTATCTTTATTTTTTGTTGTTTGCCAGAGAGAGAGAAAGAGAGAGAGAGAGAGAGAGAGAGAGAGAGTGTGTGTCAGCGAGCGAGAGGTACTTAGTGTATTGATTGCTTGTTGAGGGAAAGACTGCTGCTATAACTGAGGCTGCTTGTTTATGTTTTTAGCTAGGTTAGGACAGTGGCGAATGTCTTGGGTGATTGATCTTTTGATTTGACTGCAGGTGGAGGCAGTTGTGTGTGAATGCTGGATTATCGTTTTTTTTCTTTTACTGGCGTGGAATTGTTTGTTTATTTCAGCAGTAAGTACAATTTTATTTATATTTGCTGGGAGTGATTCCGAATAATGGAAGGTTTATTATTTATCTTTGATTATAGAGCGATAGTTTAGTTAGCTAGGAATGCTCGTAAGAATTTTCTTTTTTATTTTGGAGGCCGTAATTCCTCCTTTGGAGTACCTATTTTTTAATGCTGATCTATAGTTGCTGACCTGGCCTGTAATTGATTGTATTTAGACTGCTCTTTTGGACTGCTCAACCATTGATGACCTGGCCAGTTTATTTCGATTGATGATGATGATCATGATGATAATGATGATTATGGTGACGATGATGATATCCAGGACCCCAATCATGGAAGTAGTTGTGGTAAATTGCCACACAGTGGGTTGTTAACCACAAAGCTGTGGTAGTGTGCCGTGAAAGAAAATTCGGTTTTTTTGTGGACGACAATGTTGGTGTCAATAATATATATTATATAAACATACATATTTTGGTGTTGGTGTGCAGTTCAATTTTAAGTTTGTTAGGGTTTTATTGGTTTATTTTAATGGTATTATGGTTATTGTATATTCAATGTTAAAGTTTTTTTTATCATTTTTATGTGATAATATTTTGATTGTGGATGGTTTGTATTAAGCATTTTAGTTTTAAGTAATATAGTATAAAGACTATGGTTTTTTATTTCCATTTTGTCTAAGAGTACAGTTGATAACGTAAAGGAAAAGTTTGTGCTGAGGAGACATTTGTCAGTTAGAGCAATTCTAGGGTGTTAGGATTGTTCTTGCATCCCGCCACATTATTTTGACCCCTGGACAGGGACTGCCGAGGTGCGATTGATAGCTGGACTCTTGGACGAAGGACTGATATGATTAGGAATAATTTGTTAGACTGCAGAAATAAAAATGGAGGAGCAGAACAAGATACTTAGGGAGGAATTGCTGTTGATCAGAGAGCGTGAGGAGAAGTTGTCTGTAGAGAAAGGGAAGTTGTTGCGTGAGAATACGAGGCTGAGTTGTAAGAATGAAGAGATGCAAAGGAAACTGAGGAAACTACAGGAACTATAGAGTGAGTGGAAGAGGGTGTTGAAATGAGGATGCGAGAGAATGAGGAACGAATGGAAGCCAGGATGGGGCAAGTAATGGGAATGATGAAAACTTTCATAGGTGAAGGTGCAGTCGGAGGAGTATCCTCAGCTTCGTGTTAAGGTAAGTGATAATGGGGAAGGTAGTAATAGTGAGATTGAAGATTAGAAAATCAGGCATAGCAAGGATGAAGAGAAATATGATAGGAAGAATGAGAAGAAAGGTAAAAGTAATGTGAAGAGTGAAAAGAAGAAAGGTTAAAAAGAGAGTGAGGATGATCATGAATGAGTGAAAGGGGTAAGTAAGAAAAAGGGTCAGAGGGTAATTGTGAAGGATAGGAATTTAAGTGTTGAATTGGATTAATTATGTTAAATTGGGGTAGAAGGAAACAAGGGATTAGGCAGTGAAGATAATGAGATTGAAGTTGAAGTTTGTAACACAGTGGTTATTAGAGACGTACAGAGGTGTGAAAAGGTTTAATGAACACGCAGTAGGGATGTGTATGTCTTTTTTAGTGAGTATGAAAGGTTTTGTCATGGTGAGAGTAAGAGAGTTTGGCCTAGTCAGTTAGGAGAATATTTGACAGGGTATTTGTTGACAATGTATGGTGTGATGATGAGTGTAGGGGATGTTGATTATGAAAGTGTGGAAAAGTTAATAATTGAACAAGTAAAACCTATGAAAGGGAGTGTTAGGTATAAGCGTAAGAATGATTTTGGTGAAGCACGGATGAATGTAGGAGAAGCAATATCAATATATATATATATATAGGTTGGAAACGTTAGCTAGGAAGAAGTACGGGGATGAAGGCATAAATAAGAATAAGGAATTAATGAGGAAGTTTTTGGCTACTCTACCTGAAAATGTTGCTGAGTTGCTTAGGTGGACGGAAGAAAGATTGACATGGGGTGATATTTTAGAGGTTGTTGAGGATTGCGAGTTTGATAGGTGTAAGAAAGAAATTAAATATATCAGTGTAAGAAATTTGCTAGGAGTGATTCTGAATAATAGATTATAGTGCGATAGTTTAGTTAGCTAGGAATGTTCGTAAGTGTTTTCTTTTTTTTATTTTGTAGGCCGTAATTCCTCCTTAGGAGAACCTATTTCTTATGCTGATCTATAATTGCTGACCTGGCCTGTAATTGATTGTATTTAGACTGCTCTTTCTGATTGCTCAACTGTTAATGACCTGGCCTGTTTGTTTTGATTGATGAAGATGATGATGATGTTGATGATTTTGATGACAATGATGATAGCCAGGACCCCAATCAGGGATGTAGTTGTGGTAAATTGTCACACAGTGGATTGTTAATCACAAAGCTGTGGTAGTGTGCCGTGAAAGACAATTCGGCTTTTTGTGGACGACAGTGTTAGAGTCAATAAAATATATTATTTAAACATACATATTTTGTTGTTGGTGTGTGGTTTAATTTTAAGTTTGTTAGGATTTTCTTGGTTTATTTGAAGGGTATTGCGGTTATTGTATATCTAGTGTTAAGATTTTTATTATTTTCAAGTGATATTATTTAGATTGTGGATGGTTCGTACTCTGGACAAGTAAACGTGTAGCTAAAACGCTACCGCCTATATGCGCAAAACCCCTTTTTCATTTCTGTGCCGCATTGGTTCAGCTTCTGAGCGGAAAATTACCCAGCACAGGTTAGTTAGACCAGAGACACAGCCAAGGAACAAGCCATTGTCCTCTCTCTCAACGTTTATGGGAAATTGCCATTTCTGTTTTTCCTGGTAGCATATACACTACACGTTTACCTGGTAAGTGACTGTGATTGGTTTTCATTAGTTTTTCAATATTGACTACAATATATTTATTTCTGTGAATAGTGTTTTGATACTTATAATGAACGTTGATAGATGATTTTAGAACATGATGCTAATGGTATATTGGATGTAGGATTACCATCAATAGTTCAATTTAGCCAATATTAGTAATGTGTCTTTTCTCTTTTTTTTAGTTTCGATCATGGCATGCAGAAATCCTTCTGAAGTGGAGATCTTGATGAGATTGTTCAGCACTGATGACCTTGTAAGCGATACAAAGGTTGATGATGACGATATAGAGGTAGATAGCACGTATGAGGACAATTATGACATAGAAAATGAGAACAACTTCCCAGAGACGATGGCTGATCATCTTCAAGATATTTCTGTCGAACCATCAGCTTGTTTGGCATTTGATGAACCACCTGCAGTGCCTTCCACTTCGTTTGTAGTGCCCTCTCCTTTGTCAGCAGTGCCTTCTTTGTCAGCAGCGCCTTCTCATTTGTCATCAGTGCCTTCTTCTTCATCAGCAGTTCCTTTTTCATCAGCAGTGCCTTTTTCTTCGTCAGCAGTGGCTTCCCCTTCGTCAGCATTGCCTTCTTCGTCAGCATTGCCTTCTTCGTCAGCAGCATCTTCCGTTTTGTCAGCAGTGCCTTCCCCTTTTTCAGCAGTGCCTTCCCCTTTGTCAGCAGTGCCTTCGACATCAGCAGTGCCTTCTTCTTCGTCAACAGTGCCTTCTTCTTCGTCAACAGTGCCTTTTTCGTCAGCAGTGCATTCTTCGTCAGCAGCACCTTCCATTTTATCAGCAATGAATTCCCCTTCGTCAGCAGTACCTTCAATTTTGTCAGCAGTGCCTTCCCCTTCGTCAGCAGTGCCTTCCCCTTCGCAAGCATTGCCTTCAATTTCTTTACCATCTCCTTAAAAATGTTAAGCCTTTCAAAAGATAGAAGTCGGAAGAGGAAAAGGGGGGAACTCCATCCTGAACTTGGGGAGCCCATCAAGAAGCTTGACCAGAAAGTTCTGCATGCCAAGGACAAGACCGTATGGCAGAGTGACCCAAATCCTCATTTGCGAAGTATTGTGAAGACATCCATAGAAATAGGTGCTCCAACCATTGTTACTGAAAGTATATATATATATATATATATATATATATATATATATATATATATATATATATATATATATATATATATATATATATACATATATATATATATACATATACATATATATTATATTTATATATATATATATATATATATATATATATATATATATATATATATATATATATATATATATATTTATGGCTGCAGAGTAATAGTATAGAGAAGTATGAAAAATATAGAGAGCAAAAGGTGGAAGTAAAGCGCAAGGTACGTGAGGCAAAGAGGGCAGCTGACCTGAGGTGGGGTCAGGGACTGGGTCAGTCATATGAAGAGAATAAGAAGAAGTTTTGGAAAGAAGTGAAGAGAGTAAGGAAGGCCGGCGCAAGAATTGAAGAGTCAGTGAAAGATGGAAATGGAAGGTTGTTAAAAGGAGAGGAGGCAAGGAAAAGATGGGCGGAATATTTTGAAAGTTTGCTGAATGTTGAGGATGATAGGGAGGCAGATATAATTGCTGTTCCAGGTGTTGAGGTGCCAGTGATGGGAGATGAGAATGAGAGAGAGATTACAATAGAGGAAGTGAGGAGAGCACTAGATGAAACGAGAGTAGGAAAAGCATCTGGTATGGATGGTGTGAAAGCTGAGATGTTGAAGGAAGGGGGTGTGACTGTACTTGAATGGTTGGTGAGATTGTTTGATGTGTGTTTTGTGTTGTCAATGGTACCAGTAGATTGGGTCTGTGCATGTATTGTACCACTATATAAGGGTAAGGGAGATGTGCACGAGTGTTGTAATTCAAGAGGTATTAGTTTGTTGAGTGTAGTTGGAAAAGTGTATGGTAGAATACTGATTAATAGGATTAAGGATAAAACTGAGAATGCAATCTTGGAAGTACAGGGTGGTTTTAGAAGAGGTAGGGGTTGTATGAATCAGATTTTTACAGTTAGGCAGATATGCGAGAAATATTTAGCAAAAGGTAAGGAGGTGTATGTTGCGTTTATGGATCTGGAGAAAGCATATGATAGAGTTGATAGGGAAGCAATGTGGAATGTGATGAGGTTATATGGAGTTGGTGGAAGGGTGTTGCAAGCAGTGAAAAGTTTCTACAAAGGTAGTAAAGCATGTGTTAGAATAGGAAATGAGGTGAGCGATTGGTTTCCGGTGAGAGTGGGGCTGAGACAGGGATGTGTGATGTCGCCGTGGTTGTTTAACTTGTATGTTG
>NC_090740.1:86342834-86348332 GCF_036898095.1 Palaemon carinicauda
TTTTGTGTCAAATCCTTTAACGCACACTCTTCATTGCTCAACAGAGAAGCGAAATGAAGAACTTGTCTAAAGACCATGAAATGGGCTTTGGAGGTGCTGAAGGTCTGAGCCTAGCACAGGCTTTCGGGACTTTATTAAAGATCTCGTTACCTAGGTCGACCTGGAAGGCATATAGAATGGGTCTTGTCAAAGCAGACTTACACGCTGAAATCGTGTTCGCTGCCAACCCTTGACCATGGAGGTGGGGAAAAAAGATAAGCAGAAGTCTGTCAAGATCTCCTGCGGAATCTTCGCCTTGACAAAAGGCCACCCATTTTCTTCAAGATGACTCTTATTGCCTTCTAGTAGATTTGCATTTATATT
The DNA here is from genome assembly GCF_036898095.1 of Palaemon carinicauda. Taxonomy (NCBI): domain Eukaryota; kingdom Metazoa; phylum Arthropoda; class Malacostraca; order Decapoda; family Palaemonidae; genus Palaemon; species Palaemon carinicauda. The sequence continues at coordinate 86,343,198 of NC_090740.1, forward strand.
CCTCAAGGAAATCTATACTGGCTTTCGAAATCCCGAAACGCTTTCTCACCGCTAGGGAGAGAAAATCATGAACTGCAGGGTCCGGGTTTTCTGTAATGAAGCGCAGACAGTTGACTTCTGGACTCGCTGGGTCAGAACTGGATCTGGTAGTGGTACAAACTTCAGCTACAGTTCCAATGCCAGGAGGAACCACACGCTGTTCGGCCACTTGTGGGCCACTATTGCCGCTACCCTTTGAAGGATCTCAGTTTGTTGAGGACCCTCAACAGAAGGTTGTGAGGAGGGAACAGATAAATCTTGGACCATCTGTTCCAGTCGAGGGACATCGCGTCCACTGCTTCCGCTAAGGGGTCCTCGTACGGGGCACGTACAGGGGCAACTTCTTGTTGTCTTTCGTCGCAAAGAGGTCTATCTGCAGTTCTGGGACTGATTCAGAATGAAGGAGAATGATCCTGCGTCTAAGGACCATTCCGACTCTATCGGTGTGAACCTGGATAGAGCGTCCGCTGTCACATTGCGGACTCCTTGAAGGTGAACTGCCGACAGGTACCACTTCTTCTTTTCCGCCAATCGGAAGACGGCCAACATCACCTGGTTGAGAGGTGGTGACCTCGATCCTTGTCGATTCAAGTATCTTACAACTACCTCGCTGTCTATTACCACTTTATGTGGAACGAATGACGCGGGGAGACTTTCTTTAAGGTAAGGAGCACTGCCCTAGCTTCTAGAAAGTTTTATGAGAAAGGTCTTGAATAGCCTGGACCAAGTCCCCTGGACTTTTTTCCGATGAGAGTGACCTCCCCATCCCTCCTTTGAGGCGTCTGAGTGAATCGTCACCGACGGGGGAGGTGGCTGAAGAAGAACCTGACTTCTTTAGATGTCTGGCTTGGGACCAAGGCCTGAGAAGAGTACTTAGCCGAAGCGGCTGGTCTTCTCAGATCTCTTCACGCGTTTGATGCATAACTTCTCCAAACTCCGATTGCATCCTTTAGCTGTGCTCTTAGCACTGGGTCTGTCACCGAAGCAAACTGGAGAGAGCGCAGTACTCTCTCCTGCTCGTGTCTTGATATCCTTTCGGAATCTTGAAGTCTCTTGACAGAACCCGCTATCTCCTTCCTTTTCTTCGCCGGGGTGGAGAAACGGTGTGACAAAAGGTCCCAGTGGATCTTAGCCACTGGAACTTTTGAGATGGAGAAAGTCGAGACTTTTTCTGTTGATCTTGAAGCCTAGGTACTCTAGGAACTGGATCACTTGACTGGAAGCTTGCAAGCATTCTGTCTCGGATGCTGCCCACACCAACCAGTCGTCCTGGTAGGCTACTACCTGACTTCCCTTTAGGCGAAATTGTTTGAGAGCTACGCTCGCAAGCTTCGTAAAAATCCTTGGGGCTATGTTTAGCCCGAATGGCATGGCTCCGAAGGCGTATAGTCTTCGTTGTAGCCTGAACCCTAGGTAGGGGGAGAGTCGATGGCTAATTGGAATGTGCCAGTAGGCGTCTGACAAGTCTATAGAGACGGAATATGCCCTCTTGGGCAGTAAGGTCCTTATGTGTTGCAGTGTTAGTATTTTGAATTTGCAATTCACTATGAACTTGTTAAGTGGCGACAAGTCCAGAATGACTCCGAGCTTTTCCGAGTCTTTCTTGGGAACACAAAACAGCCTCCCTTAGAAATTGATGGGCTTCACCCTTTTTCTCCAACCGTTCTTGAACGTACTCCTCCATAACGGGGGTGGAGTGTTGGAAAAACCGAAGGTACGGGGGTGGAGTGCTGTACCAGCTCCCGCCCAGTCCATTCTTGAGTAGGCTGTGGGCCCAGGGATCGAAGGTCCACCGATCCCGAAATTTCAGAAGTCTCCCTCCTACCGGTATCACCTCACTTGGACTGCCGTCCTGAGGTCTTGCCTTCCAGACCACGACCACCCCTGAATCCCCTTCCCCTTGAGGGGCGTCTAGACGAGCCTCTGGCTGCTCCTCTAGGCTTTGCTCGAAAGGAAGTAGACTGCCCTTCGAACGCTGGGGTGAATGCCGTGGACTGTGTCGACACGGCCTGGGGTACCCACTGAAAGGTGGTCGGGGTTTGTGCCACGATCTGGGGCACTGGGGGCAATGGCAATTGCAGTTGCTGTTGCTGTCTAAGAGGCTTGGCTGGCCGAGACGGTAGCCTAGTCCTCATAGTCTTCCTCTTTGGTTGAGGACCCTCATCCGGGGAAGACTTTCTTTTGATAGCCAGGCCCCACTTCTGGAGAAGGTTTCTATTCTCCAAGGCGGCTTTATCAAAAACTTCTTTGACCAAGTCGGTAGGGAAAAAGGTCTTTTCCCCAAATGTTGGAGGAGATTAGTTTCTTTAGCTCGTGCCTTACCGTAGCCGAGGTAAACACGAACTCCCTACAAGCTCTCCTTGCCTTGACGAAGCCATAAAGGTCCTTCGTCACTGTGGCCAGATGAGGCTTGGCCACTACCATGAACATTTCATGGACCTTGGGGTCACTTGCCATCGTCTCGAGAGTAGTCTGAAGAGACATTGAGGCAGTCAGTCTTTCTTTTGTATCGAACTCACTTCGCAAAAGAAAGTCAGACAGCTTAGGGAGGTCCTTGCCAAACTGACGTCCGGCAATATCAGCCTCCAACTTTCCCACTGAGAATGTAAGATGGACGTCCTTCCAGTCTTTGTGGTCCATAGGCAGGGCCAGCGACAAGGGTTTACACTCCTCTAGAGAGGGGCAAGACTTGCCGGCCTCGATTGCTTTTAGTACAGCCAGAAACCCTTTCTGTAAAAGGGGGAAGGCTCTAGTAGGCGAGGACACAAAGGAAGGTAGCTTCCTATTCAATGCAGCTACCTTTGAGTTAGAGAAGCCCCTCTCTTTCATCGAGGATGAAAGTAGAGCTTGAGCCTTAGCATGGTCCATCACTATGACCTCTTTCGGCTCTGTCTCCTCCTTTGAAGCTGGTTCCTTCCTCAGCCGGACATAACAGTCCGGATATGATGCCTTGCTGGGCTAGAATTCCACCCTCCAGGGGAACTGAGCCCAGCTTATCCGAGATGACGATCTTTCCAGTCGTCATCGGCATGTGCTCAGCATACCTCCATGGGTTAGCATCTGAGCACAAGGGAAAGTCTTTCACATTGAGCTTTTTCTGGGGCCCATGTGATTCTGCAAGGCACTGCATTCGCAGTTCCATTGCAGCCGCCTTCTCCTGATTCTCCTTCTGCATTTGTTGGATCATTCCAACAATAGAAGAGAGGGCCTGTCCCAGCTCTACTGGGAGACCGGCCGATGTAGAGGGGCTTGAACTTCATCCTGGGCTTCTGCCAGGAGGTCTTCCTCCTGACACCCGTCCACATCAGATATCCTGTCATTTAGCTGGATGTCTTGCATCGCGACCGCGACTTCAGCATCCACCTGGATCTGAACTTAGGGGATCTCCTCTTGAGGCTGGGGAATCACTGCATCAGCTGATGCCTTAGGGAAAAGATACGCCCTCATCTTCTCACTTGGAAGATAAGGGCCAGAAGTGTTCTTTTGGAAGCCCCTTACCCAGGTACGAAGCTTCTTCCTAGCTATTTAAATGTCTCATTAATCAGGTTAGTGCACACAGTACATACCTGAGGGTCCCAATACCGGAGATCATCCTTGGAGACAGCGTACGCTGCGTGTCTCCTACAAAACTCATGTCCGCAGAGGTTCTTGCTGCTGACATTGCAGAAAGCACTTCCCCACTTCGGAGTGTCCTTCTGTAAAGAGAAGAAATTTCCATGAGTATCAAGTGAACTATGTATCACTGGATATGCATAGTATAGCATAACAATTCAGAAAGGAAAGACACACACTTGTGTTTCCCTCACAACCCATTGTTGCAGCCTTCCAGATAATAAAATCAAAAATGGTTTATCTCTTCTAGAGTAACCAATGCAAGGTTTCCAGAGGAAACAGGTGGAGCTCACACCTAAGCAATGATTTTAAAATCCTGGATAATAGACAGGGAAGAACTCAGCTTCCTATCTGAGGGCAACAGCAAAGGGATGTGCAAGAAAACACAATAGTGTTAGAAGATACAGTGCTGTACCAAAACTTTTACTATAGTTTTCTTCTTACTGTATATGCTATACAGAAGAATACTAGTACAGTATAGGGGGATGTGTGCCGGCCTGCCTTTGCCGGCCGGCACACACCACAACTAGCTTTAAAGTATACTACTTAACAGCTATAGGGCGGCAGCACTCTGGTTCAAATGCCTGTGCCGGTCGGCAGCAACTGCCGGCCGGTAACAGCCAGTGTTTGCCGGCAATGGCTGCCGGCCAGCAACTACACAAGGTAGTACCCAGCTGCCGGCCACACTCTTGGTGACCGGCAGACAAGGACTGACATAAGCCGGCCGGCAAAGGTACAAGACCGATGCCAGCCGGCAGCAAAAGAACCAGAGAACTACACCTGCCCGGCTGCCGGCCTCATAGGCCGGCAGCCGGGACAGGTACAGCACTAGAAGAAAATAGAATGGATGCCGGGATAAGAGTGTACACTACCTCCAAGCCAAGCAACCGAAAGAGTGCATATAAGGAAGGGGAGAAACTAATTCAGGCTTCCTTGACCAATGCCGTCCGGCTCTGCCGGCAGGCATGGATGAGGGACCAAGAGAGGTCCGGGCAGCACTCGAAAACATAAGACCCTTGCCGGCCAGCAGCTCTGCCGGACGGCAATGGGCTGAGTCAATTCCACATCCCAACCTATACTAGGTCCAGAAGTAGAACGACGTACAGTACAGTAAGACCCCTGCCGGCCAGCTCTGCCGGCCGGCAAGGTACAGTATAGTAATGGCTAGGCCATTACGGAGATAGAGGGGGAAGGGACAAGAGGGTCCTGCCAACCTTGCTTTAGTGACAGATCACCCGCAGCCAAGAAACTTATCTTAGCCTAAGGGAGATCTAAGGGAAAAGGCCAGCAATACTTGCCAGCTTCCAGAGCACCAAAGCAAGGAAGGCGTTGCTACTCCCAAGGGAAGAACTTATCCTCCCTCGAGAACAGCAACAGGACTTAGTCTGGTCGATCACAAAAGAAGGAATCATAACTACAGAAACCTTCGCTAGTGACCTAAGGGAGCTAAGCTCCCTTTGTATGTGTTAGGTCAGCGAGGGGGA
>NC_090740.1:86348832-86368832 GCF_036898095.1 Palaemon carinicauda
TCTAATAAGATCAACCGTTAGGTATCTGGAGTAAAAGCTCAAGAGACACTTTGTCCTTCGCCTTATACCCAATCCGTCACTCTCCTGCCACTGACTTCATCGAGATTTAGGGGGGCATTTCCTACAAACACAAAGCTTTCATAACTCCACCAAACTACTCATTCGCTTATGCTACTATTGCTAAGATATACCATACCGCCTAGCACATGTCCAATATTAAAGAGAGAAGGAGGGGGTCTCTGAGAAATGTAACATGTTATAGAAATGGAGATGTTAGTATTCAGAACCAGCTTATTGCCACTATGAAATTAAAGCTGAAATCACTCATGAGAAGATGAGCACAGATAAACCTTTGCCATCGATTGAAGGAATCGAGTTGCAGTCTTTAAGAGTTTAAGAGATGTAGAGCAGACAAGGATTAGCGGTGTGATAATACAAACATATACTAATCAGTTGAAAATGAAGTTTTAGGATATATAGTTTCAAAGAGAAAGCCATGGATATAAAAAGATACTGGGGATATCCAAAAAAGAAGACGAAAAAAAATATTTTTGAAAGTTTCCGTGAAATTAATAAAAATTACAACGTGGAGCATGCTAAGTATTCCAGTATTGAAAGTGAGGTCCAAAGAATAGACATAAATGGCTGGAGAGAATATTTAACGGGAAAGCAGATAAGACTGACAAATCTATGAATTCAGGAAGCGCCATATACTCATCAGAAAGAGAAGATGAATTAAGTCAACGCTGGATGGAAGACTTCATTGAGGTCATGAATATGAGATAAAGATAGAATAATTTAGTTAAGATACCTAAAGTATATATATATATATATATATATATATATATATATATATATATATATATATATATATATACACATATGTATATATATATATATATATATATATTATATATATATATATATATATATATATATATATATATATATATATATATATATATATATATATATATATATACTTTAGGTATCTTAACCAAGTTATTCCATTTTTATCTCATATTCATGACCTGAATGAAGTCTTCCATCCAACGTTGACTTTATTCATCTTCTCTTTCTGATGGGTATATGGCGCTTCCTGAATTCATAGATTTGTCAGTCTTATCTGCTTTCCCGGTTAAATATTCTCTCCAGCCATTTATGTCTATTCTTTGGACCTCACTTTCAATACTGGAATACTTAGCATGCTCCACGTTGTAATTTTTATTAATTTCACGGAAACTTTCAAAAATATTTTTTTTCGTCTTCTTTTTTGGATATCCCCAGTATCTTTTTATATCCATGGCTTTCTCTTTGAAACTATATATCCTAAAACTTCATTTTCAACTGATTAGTATATGTTTGTATTATCACACCGCTAATCCTTGTCTGCTCTACATCTCTTAAACTCTTAAAGACTGCAACTCGATTCCTTCAATCGATGGCAAAGGTTTATCTGTGCTCATCTTCTCATGAGTGATTTCAGCTTTAATTTCATAGTGGCAATAAGCTGGTTCTGAATACTAACATCTCCATTTCTATAACATGTTACATTTCTCAGAGACCCCCTCCTTCTCTCTTTAATATTGGACATGTGCTAGGCGGTATGGTATATCTTAGCAATAGTAGCATAAGCGAATGAGTAGTTTGGTGGAGTTATGAAAGCTTTGTGTTTGTAGGAAATGCCCCCCTAAATCTCGATGAAGTCAGTGGCAGGAGAGTGACGGATTGGGTATAAGGCGAAGGACAAAGTGTCTCTTGAGCTTTTACTCCAGATACCTAACGGTTGATCTTATTAGAAAAAGTAAGGACCGACAAGGGTCACTTGCCTTTGGTAGATGGGCACTGCAAATCAAAAGGAACTGGCTATCCTTTGATGAATCTAGCCAATGAATCCTCTGTGGATTCAGTCAGTCATTTGGTGTTGTTTAACAGAAGACAGACTAAATGAAGTTGTGTAGTCTAGAAAATGTCGAAAATTATATTGATAATTATTGTTTATTCGTTGCCCTCAATTAAAAACTGTCTGATTAAAACTATCGATAGTGAATTTTTACTTAACCAATTTTACATAATGTGAATTACCAAAAAGCATAATAATAATGTCGTTTTGTCATAAACATTAACTGATTGCTATTAAAACTTTGTGCATAGCTATATAAAGTTTATTTGAAAGTTGGTGCTCAACATAGTTTCCCCTATCTGGCAATTATTTCCGTTAAAAAAAAAAGATATACAAAAACACTTATAACACGACATTTGATGGAGCATTTTTTTTAATAATTATAAGAACAACCGAATAATATTATTGGAACTTCAAAAAACCAACACAAAATTTAATTTGAGCTCGTTTTCGATGGAAATAAAAATCAGTGACGAAAGTTCAAATTGAATCCCTTTCATGTTATGCATGGGCTATCTGTGAAAGGATCTGTTGAATGTTGCCAAACTCTAAATTGTTCTGCAATAAATTGGTGAAAAATATAATAGATTCAATGTGTATCTGAGTGTACTGAACGAGCAGTTATAGAGAGAGAGAGAGAGAGAGAGAGAGAGAGAGAGAGAGAGAGAGAGAGAGAGAGAGAGAGGGGTGCCTAGTTCCGTCATCTCTCTCTCTCTTTCTCTCTCTTTCTCTCACGAGAGAGAGAGAGAGAGAGAGAGAGAGAGAGAGAGAGAGAGAGAGAGAGAGAGAGAGAGAGAGAGAGGGTGCCTAGTTCCACCATGCACACACTCTCTCTCTCTAACCGCGTGAGAAAAAAATTAAGAGGCAATCTATCATTTATTCTATGGCAGAGTAATTCACAGTTCGGCAACATTCAACAGAACCTTTCAAAAATAATTCATGCATAACATGAAAGAGATTCAATACGAATTTTTAACAATGATTTTCATTCCCATAAAGAGAATTTTGTGTTGGCATTTTGAAGGTATATTAATAGTATATGATTTTTTCCCGTTAAATACCTTGTGATAAGATTGCAGTCAATGAAAAATCATTTTGTAAAGTATCTATTGATGGAGAAGTAATTATTGCGATTTGTTTATTTTTTCTGAATGGTAATAATTGTTATTGTCTATTAAGAGGAGAATTCAAGAGAAAAACAACAGTTTTCAAACCACGTTCATAGAAACATGTATATTTTGTTAAAAACACCACGTTCTTTATAATCAAAGTATTCTTTATTAAGGATTTAGAGGTTACTGATGATTTAGGTCTAATGATATAGGTAAATTTCCATGAAATATATACAAACAGCCACAAATGCGCGCATACAGACACGCAAACACATATACATACCTATATATATATATATATATATATATATATATATATATATATATATATATATATATATATATATATATATATATATATATATATATATATATATATATATATTTATTGTTGGATCTTAAACTAGGCAAGATCAAAGAAATGACAGTCAGCGTGGTTTCGTATGTTCATTGCAACTGATACACAGTGGAATCAAATACAGATAGCCCGTGACGTGAACAATGACGTCACTTATGTGGGTGGCGCCTAGGCGCTGCAAGCAGCCTCATCTTACATCTCCCTCCCAAAATGTTACGAGGGTAGTATTTTCAAAACTCATAAATGGCAATATCAAAAGCAGATATGACAAACGAAATGCTATACTCTCTTAATGAAAAACGTCAGAAATTTAAGGTAAATCATAATCGTAATAATAGAGAGAGAGAGAGAGAGAGAGAGAGAGAGAGAGAGAGAGAGAGAGAGAGAGAGAGAGAGAGAGAGCATTAACATAACCACAAGTGAAACAATAATCACATCATCATTGTAAGATGTGCACTAAAATATGCAACACCATCCTAACTCAAAATCTCAAGCAAAATATAATCGTGTAAATATGAAATCAATGCACGTCTAAGTGCAGTAAAATAAAACAGAAGTTGCTTTCATTTCATAAATGCAGAACCAAAACAGAGATAATTATACATAATCGTTCATCCAGGCCGGGGTCCCTCTCTTCCTTGGAGGCCGTACCTCTGGCGCTGATGGAGGAAACTTAGGCTCATGACCCACTTCGTCGTCGGTAGGAGTGGCTCCTCATGTCTCATTAACGGGCAGTTCATTGACCTTGAGGTGTCTTCTGTTCCTTATCGACGGACGCCAACTACCATCTAGTCTCACAATGTACTGTCTATGAGGTCGTTGCTCGACTATGATTCCCAGCCTGTCCCAGGCCTTGGTCATCTGGTTCTGAACCCTAACGTGCGTGGCTGGCTGTAAGGGCGTTAGCCTCTTGTCGCTGCCGCTTTCAATTGTCTTCTCATTTTTCTCTGCTACTTGAAGTTCTCTTTTTCTAATGTATTTTCTCCAGTGTTGTTCTATCATATAGTTGAGTTTTGCAGTTGATACACCATCCCGTAACTGTCTCCCTGTTGCCAATTGCACCGGATATTTATTTATACCCCTTAAATGCGTGTTCAGGTATTGTAGCATGGCCAATGATACCTTTTCGTTACCAAGTCTTCCAGTCCCACTGATACTTGTTTTAATTATCCTTTTCGCGGACTTAACTGCGGCCTCGGCTCTCCCATTTGACTCACAAGGTTGGTGCCGCCGTCGGTAGATAATTGTTCGGTTGCTCCCCATCGGGTGAAGTAATACCTAAGTTTTGTCATAACCTTTGCAGACGAGGTGCCATTGGGGAAGTGGGCTATTTCTAGTCAGAATGTAAGCCTGTCACAATATACAATATATGTGTGTCCTTCGAGCTGAAACAGGTCCATGACAGTCTGTTGGAACAGATACCAATGGTGCGTGGGCGTTGCACGATGTACATCGTGACCGATGATGCTGGAGGTCATCCTCAATGCGCGACCAATAGACTGAATGTCTCGCTCTCCTCAACATTGTATCTAGACCTTGATGTCCAGCATGGAGGTTGGCGATTATCTGATGGCGGAGCCCTTCGGGAATGATAAGGAGGAGGCAGTTGTCGTTGAAGCAGTATGTGACCAGGTTGTCAGATATAGAGAGATGTTCTCTGATGCCGTAGAAGGGCTTCAAACATACATTTTCTTGTGATTTCTTTGGGTTCTAATCCCCTGCAGTCACTCGAGCGACTAGTAGCTGATATGCTGGGTCATCTAGGGCTGCCTCCTCAACAGTTTCCTCATTTATAGTGCACTGGTCCTGTAGGTTTTCTGTGATTGCTGACACCATAGAAATCGTAAATTCTTCATTGAAGCTTGCATCCTGTCTATCTGGCGTAGTCCACAGGCTAGGAAATTGAGAGAGGAAGTCAGCAGCATAATTTCTCTTACCTGGTAGGTATTTAACGTTTAAAATATACAATAATGTTTTCTCCTTTAATCTAAACAGTCTGGGGTTGGTAGTATCGCCGAGATTTCTATTGCCTAGTAACTTGACTAAAGGGCGGTGGTCCGTAACATTGGTTAAGTTCCGGCAGCCTTTTTCAGGCACTAGGCCACTGCAACGGCTTCCCCCTCCACCGCTGCATACCCAGACTCGGCGTGCGTGAGGAACCGACTACTACAAAGCGCTATTCTCCAATTATCTCTACAACAGAAGGGGGTTTCGACGGAGGTACTGCAATAGTCGGCCACAACTTATCGTAGTAGGTGAGGCCGTCCTTGGCCAACTTTCAGAAGATGTCTTGCACTTGGTGAAACCTTTCCTGAAGGTGCTCATCCCAATAGACCTGTTTGCCCGAGAGCTTCTTATGCAGGTCTCTAAAGTGAGTCATGATGGACGATGTTACTATTATTATTATTACTAGCAAAGCTACAACCTTATTTGGAAAAGCAAGATGTTATAAGCCCAAGGGCTCCGATAGGGAAAAATAACCCGGTGAGGAAATGAGATAAGGAAATAAATATATGATGAAAATATATTATCAATATATCATTCTAAAAACAGTAACAGTGTCAAAACAGATATGTCCTTTATAAACTATTAACAATGTCGAAAACACATATGTCATATATGGAATATAAAAAGACTCATGTCAGCCTGGCTAACATAAAAGCATATGCTCTAACTTTGACCTTTTGAACTTCCACTGATTCAACTACCGGCTTAGGAAGATCATTCCACAACTTGGTCACAACTGGAATAAAACATCTAGAATACTGTGTAGTATTTAGCCTTATGATGGAGAATATATACTCCTCGGCCAATTCATGGCGATTAAAGATTTAAGAATCTTTACACCCTACTTTCATCAGAATGCCCACAAGACCCTTTAGAACTATCTTCACCTACCCCAAGACTTAATGATGATGTCAAGGCTTTGTTGGCGATGGGTAATTACCTTTAGATCTTTATCGAAAGTCTTCTTTTGTTTGGCTTAGGTTTAGGCTGCAAAGACGTTGATTCTTTAGCATTTCAGATAGAAAATCTTGTAAACCATTCATAATTATTTGAGTTGCATCTAAAATCTCCCCAACGTTAAGGTTTTGGGTAAAACAATTAATAAACTGTCTTGATATAGTTAGAATTTGAGTACTTCTAGTTAGGATATCACCAACTCCTCCATGGAAATTACCAGAGGTATCTAACAGTAAATATTTTATTGGGATAAAAAAAAAAAAGCATGTCTGACTGAAAGGCCAGGTCTCTTTTAATAGAACATCTTGAAAAATGTAAGAAATCGAGTTTTACGAGGCCTGTCGGAAAACTATCCGACCTTAATCCGGAAAAAATAATTTATATACCTGACATGATTTGGACCCTAATCCCCTTCAAAGTAGGCCCCTTGTGCTTGCACAAACTTAGTCCACCGATCCATCCACTGCTGGAAACACCTCTGGAAGTCTTCTTTTGGAATGGTGTTCATCTTCGCCGTCGCGTTCCGCATTATCTCCTCTCTAGTCTCAAAACGGGTTCCTTTCAGTGGCGTCTTCAATTTTGGAAACAACCAGAAGTCGCAAGGAGCCATGTCTGGAGAGTAGGGAGGTTGGCGAACAACTGGAATTCCATGTTTGGCCAAGAAATGTTGGATCAATTAGGATGAGTGTGCGGGGGCGTTGTCGTGATGCAGTTGTCAATTTTTCGCCCTCCACATGTCTGGCCTTTTGCGCCGAACTGCGTCACAGAGACGACGGAGAACATCTTGATAGTACTCCTTTGTCACTGTTTGTCCTTCCGGTGCGTATTCGTGATGTACAATTCCACGGATATCAAAGAAGACAGTAAGCATCACCTTCATTTTGCTTGGCACCTGTCGCGCTTTTTTTCGGCCTTGGAGACTCGGGATGCTTCCATTGCGACGACTGTCTTTTTGTTTCTGGGTCGTACCCGTACACCCATGTCTCATCTCCAGTTATACCGGTGTTCAGAAACTGGTTGTTTCCAAAATTGAAGACGCCACTGAAAGGAACCCGTTTTGAGACTAGAGAGGAAATAATGCGGAACGCGACGGCGAAGATGAACACCATTCCAAAAGAAGACTTCCAGAGGTGTTTCCAGCAGTGGATGGATCGGTGGACTAAGTGTGTGCAAGCACAAGGGGCCTACTTTGAAGGGGATTAGGGTCCAAATCCTGTCAGGTATATAAATTATTTTTTCTGGATTAAGGTCGGATATTTTTCCGACAGGCCTCGTATATATACTGATGACTCCAAATCTGATTTTGGCATAGATTCTGGAGTAAACAATAGTACTTTTAATTGTAGAGTTTCACTTCCTATATTATCATATATATATACTTCCAGATTATATGTTTTACCACAAATGAAAAAATAAACATTTTACCTTTTAGGTGATGCAAGAAGTGTCCTACAAGCTTTGAAAGTTTTTAACTGCAGTAACTCTTTACTTTTGAACATTTTAAAATGGCTCTTTGTTATTGGGTTGAGAGGTAGAGAGATTAAATTTTGCTGGGTTCTGGCTCATGTAGATATGCCTGGAAGGAAGGAGCCGAATTTGTTCTTTTACTAAGCTTAAGGAGTTGGTTTCACAATAACTGACAATAACATTGCGATAGATTAAATATGAATAAGATAAGAGAAATAAAGAAATGTTATATCTCCTTAAAGGTATAACAGGATGTCCCAAAAGTAGGAGACTACTTTTTGTTGTCTCCTTTTAGGTCACACTCAATTGACACTCAAGTTTCTGACGACTGGTCAACACCAGCTATGTTATGAAGACTGTTTGGTACCCTTTACATAAAGACACTTATCGAAAAAATGTCTTATAATTAGCAATTTAAAAAATACGTACTCGTATCTGCCTGAGTCTTCAGGAGGAGATGGGAGGTTCGTCCTTGCCAAGATTCTTTAGCAGGTTGTATTATACTATAGCTAGGCTGACACTTGCAAAATTCTGTGTTAAGCACTGGCAAGACTCGAGTCGTGCCAGTACGCAAACTAGTCGTAAACTGGTGTGAAGTATGCATAAACTCGTTGTGCCAGTTCGTGTCAATGTGGACACTGAAGCTAGGTTGACACTTGCACGACTTTTGGCTGCGATTATGTCGTGGCAGGTCGTCCCATTTTGCTGCACGAAGTGGGAGGATCCTGTGCTGTTCACGACCAGTTTACGCATAGTTCACGATGAGTTCACAACGAGTTCAAGAATAGTACACGAATGTGTGCGCAATTGTGTCCACATTGACACGAACTGGCACGACGAGTTCACGCATAGTATGCCCAGGGTTTGCGCATAGTTCACAACCCGGTCGCAAGATTTTGTCGTGACCGAAATTTTGAACATTACAAAATTCTCATCCCTATATAGCACACAGTCATGACGGGTTTACGCATAATTCACTCCAGTTTGCGACTAGTTTGTGCACTGGCATGACTCGAGTCATGCCAGTGCGTAACATAGAATTGTGAAAGTGCCAGCCAAGCTTGATGGGCACACATTCGTGAAATCATCGTGAACGCATCGTGAACTATGCATGAACTAGTCGTGAACAGTGTGGAAGCCTTCCAGTTCGTGGCACAAAATGGCACAACTTGCCATGACAAAATCGTGGTCAAAAGTCGTACAAGTGTCAACCTAGCTTATGTTAGTGGTATTTTTAATTTATTTCAGTAGCACATCTTCTGAAAGCTATTTAAATTTAATAAGATCATTGATGCTTTTATTGCATTAAATTGAATATTTAGTAATTTTTCATATATAATAAATGATATTATCTATGCTGGATGCCAGAATATTTCAAATCAAACAATATATATATATATATATATATATATATATATATATATATATATATATATATATATATATATATATATATATATATATATATATATATATATATATATATAAGTATACTGTATATATATATATATATATATATATATATATATATATATATATATATATATATATATATATATATATATATATACAGTTTACTTGTATATATATATATATATATATATATATATATATATATATATATATATATATATATATATATATATATATATACAGTTTACTTGTATATATATATATATATATATATATATATATATATATATATATATATATATATATATATATATATATATATATATATATATATATATATATATCCATGTGTGTCTTTTTGTCTATTATGGGATAGACAAAAAGACACACACGGATATATATATATATATATATATATATATATATATATATATATATATATATATATATATATATATATATATATATATATATATATATATATATATATATATATATATATATATATATATATATATATATATCCGTGTGTGTCTGTTTGTCTATTATGGGATTTACTGTGATTTTTGGGGATCTGCGTTCTTGACTTTATTTTCTGTGTCAGTGTTGTTCCCGAAAAAAAAAAAAAAAAAAAAAAAAAAACCGAAAAACACTGGAAGAGATAGATGTATTTTTTGGCGCTCACTCAGATGACAAGTCCAATTCCAGAACAAGGATTGGAAATGGAATGAAGGATCTATATTTTCATTACACTTGAATTACACTTGCTATTCGCTAAATTACAATTGCGTTGTTAATGCTCTTTCATATCCATGACCAATTTGCAGTAGTACTGTTCAGTCAGTGGCTCTCCCAGTCTCATGTAAATATTTCAGTTCACAAATAATTATCATTACAGTATACGTAATCTTTTGAGCTATGAGTTGATACTACCTCTAGAGAGTTGTGGGGTTCTTTGGCTTGTACCAACCGTGTTTCACACAATTGTGCATAATTCCTTTTGTATATATTATGCTTGTATCTTCGCTCTTCCCTCGCACTAAAACGAACATGAAAATTCATGTCTGGTTTTTCCTCTGTAATATTGTCTGTCTTGTGAACTTGTTATGTCCTGTTGCCTTAAGGTTTTTTATATAAGGAGAGAGTTCTACAATAATATAAATCAGTTGTTTCCAACCTGCCTTTGAGTTCACAACCTTACTCAGCGCCGTCACATTGGTGACCCCAGAATTCGACTCGCTCCCACTGCCTTCCACCCCCACCTCCCTCGCCCCTCCATCGTTGGTACTATGACGGAGACGGACTCTACTACAGCAGTTGGCACTGCGGCCACCCCATTGAAACTTTCACCGTTCCCCACCGGAGTGGCGTTTGCTTAGTTTCAACACGCAGAAGTCCACTTCTGTATCAGGGGCGTGACTCGCTCAACCACCAAAGCGGATTATGTTCTCGCGGTGATACCCGAGGACACCTTCCCAGAAATATCCGACTGGCTTTGTGAACAAGGAGACATCCCAATAGCGTATGACGCCCTCAAAACATATCTTCTGCAGCAGTACTCGCCGTCGCCAGCCGCCCGTATAGCAAAGCTTTTTTAGCTCTCGCAACAACCATTGCGGGACCAAAGGGCTTCGCTTGCCCTCAAGGAAATGACCAGTATCGCTCGCTTTCAACCTGCCGCAGACGGCTCTCCTCGTGAGGTGAACCTACTTCGTGCTCTTTGGATATGCTGTTTACCCGAACCTGTACGCTCTGCCATACCAGATGTCGATAGTTTACCCATAAAGGACTTGATGACCAAAGCCGACGCCCTTATGGACAGTTACTTGAAGACCTCCATCAACGCCTCCACCCCAGACGACGAGGATGCCTATTTAACGTCAACCAAAGCTGACATGAATGCCGTAGGACATACATGCCTACCCCGTGACGTGCCGAAGCGGCGACAAAGCCGCCCACCACCCACCAATCGCTCGCGCCCCAACGAACGACTTCTACAGCCACTTACTACCTCCCATCCGCCGCAGTTTTGCTACTACCACTTCAGATTCGGGGCAACCGCGATGAAATGTACCAAAGATTGTCAGTGGCCAAAAAACGTGTAAGTAGGCCATCGCTTGTGGCGGTGGCCTCCCATGTTTCTAATGTTTTCTTTTTACAGGATGCAGGAACGGGCGTGCGATTATTGGTAGACACGGTTGCTTGTCGTTCTCTTTTGCCAAGAAAACTCTTCAAGGCACAACGTAGTCTGTCTACATCTGCCGACGTCCGCTTAGTAGCTGCCAACGGATCTGCGATACCCACCTACGGTTACGAGAACCTCACATTATCGTTCGGAAACGGTAAATTCAATTGGAAGTTTCTCGTTGCTGACGTCACAATGCCAATCCTCGGTGCGGATTTCCTCTCTCATTTCCACCTTCTGGTCGATGTCGCCCACCGAGAATTGGTCAACGCAGACTCGTACTTGTCGACACCTCTTCAACCTGCCCCCTAAAACCTCGCTCTCCCCATCAGCGCACCCACGGATGCCTACGCCCACCTCCTGACGTCGTACCCGGAAGTTTTCCGTCCAGAACTTCACCATACGCCCACGGTTCCTGCCAAGCACGGTATTTATCACCATATCAAGACGACGAGACCCCCAGTCTTCGCAAAATTCATACGTCTGGCACCGGAACGATTGGCAGCCGCCAAACAGACGTTCGCCGAAATGGAGAAAATGGGCCTTTGCCAAAAGGCCTCCAGCCCAAGGTCGTCGCCCTTACACATCGTTCTGAAGAAAGACGGCTCCCTCCGTCCATGCGGGAATTACAGGCGCCTGAACATGCAAACAGAACCGGATCACTACCCCCTCCCAAACATTGCCGACGTGACCTCCTACCTGCACAAAGCGAAGGTTTTCTCTACGCTCGACCTCCTGAAGGGGTATTATCAGGTGCCTATGAACCCAGAAGACATCCCCAAGACCGCCATCACCACTCCGTTTGGTACATACACCTTCAATTACTCCTGTTTTGGCCTTCGTAATGCTGGGGCAACGTTTCAAGGTCTCATTGATGGTATCTTAGGGGACCTCCCTTTCTGTGTATGTTATGTGGATGATATACTTATGTTCTCCTCCTCAAAATAGGAACACCTCCGTCACCTGCGCATCGTGTTCGACCGCCTGCAACAAAACGGCCCTGTAGTCCGGTACGACAAGTGTACCTTTGGCGCCAACGAAGTATCGTTCTTAGGGCACCGCATCACTCCTGAAGGTATCCCACCCCTCCCTGAGAAGGTAGCAGCCGTTCAGAACTTCCCCGTGCTCTCGACCGTCAAAGCTCTGCAGGAATTCTTGGGCATGATCAACTATCATCACCGTTTTCTGCCAGCCATTGCCGCCACACTTGCTCCCCTCTACGCCTCCCTTAAGGGCAAGCCGAAGGACCTGAAGTGGGGTCCCCTTCAAAAAGCAGCCTTCTGCAATGCAAAGAAGACCCTATCAACTGCTGTGGCTCTCACTTTTCCTATCCCACACGCCCGTCTCCTTCTCTCCACCGATGCCAGCGACGTCGCTATTGGTGCAGTACTCGAGCAGGTGGTCAAAGGCTCGCCCCGCCCATTGGCCTTCTTCAGCAGAAAACTGTCCAAGGCAGAATCGGGTTATTCTACCTTTGATCGAAAATTGCTGGTGGTGCACTTGGCTGTCCGTCACTTTCGCCATTTCTTAGAAGGTACGCCCTTCGTCAATCGCACAGACCACATGCCTCTGGTGCACGCCTTTACTTGACAGTTTGATGCCTGGTCTGCCCGTCAACGCCGACATCTCTCCGCCGTGGCTGAATACAAATGCACCCTCCAATATGTCCCTGGGAAAATGAATCCTGTTGCCGATGCCCTGTCAAGAAACACGTTGGCTGTCGTTCAACGGGGATTGGATTACAACGCCCTGGCTGAAGCCCAATGACAGGATCCAGAGTATCAAGCTTGTAGGACATCCTGCACGGCCCTCCGTTGGGAAGACTTTCCCCTTGAAGACTCCAACACCACCCTCCTCTGTGACGTCAGTACTGGTAGACCGTGACCTTGGATTCCTGCTCCCATGCGCCAACAGATGTTTGATTTCATTCACGGCCTTTCACATCCCTCGTGCCGTTCTACTGCACAACTGCTGAAGGCAAAGTTCATTTGGCACGGCATTTCTAAGGATGCTAAGGATTGGATCCGCTCCTGTACTTCTGGACAAACTTCCAAAGTACATCGACACCCGGATTCAGGAGTGGGGACCTTTCCTCAACCTCAGCGTCGTTTTGCACACTTTCACATCGACGTTGTAGGCCCCCTACCCACATCACGAGTACCTAGTTACCTGTTTACCGTCATCGACAGCTCCACTCGTTGGCCTAAAGCCATTCTCATGGAAACTGCAACGTCCGCCTCATGTACATCTGCCTTACTTTCTGGATGGATTTCAAGATTCGGTATCCCTGAGCATATTACTTCTGACAGGGGAACCACTTTCACCTTTCAATTGTGGACGT
This sequence comes from Palaemon carinicauda, assembly GCF_036898095.1. Taxonomy (NCBI): domain Eukaryota; kingdom Metazoa; phylum Arthropoda; class Malacostraca; order Decapoda; family Palaemonidae; genus Palaemon; species Palaemon carinicauda. Next base: position 86,362,576 of record NC_090740.1, read on the forward strand.
CATTAGCGAATCTCCTGGGCATCACCCTACATCACACAACGGCCTACAACCCCGCTGCCAATGGAATGGTTGAAAGTTTTCATCGCACCCTCAAAGCAGCTTTGATGTCCCGCTGCAAGGATTGCAACTGGTTTACTCAGCTTCCCTGGGTCCTCCTGGGACTAAGGACCACTCCTAGAGACGCCCTACACGTCTCGGCAGCGGAAATGGTGTATGGCGACCCGTTGGTCGTCCCTGCCAAATTTTTTCCTTCTACAACCTCATCCGACGATCTCCAGCGCATACCTCACGTCGTGGGAAAATTTACTCCGTGCCGCCAGACTTACAAGCCCCCAGCGAAGCATCACATACCAACGGACTTGCACTCTGCAACGCACGTCTTCCTGCGCAACGACACCAGCAAGCCACCACTAACGGGCCCTTTCCTTGTGATCCGACGCAGTTCAAAAGCATTCCTCCTAAACATTCGGGGCAAAGAAGACTGGGTCTCCATTGATCGTCTAAAACCTGCTTATCTTCTGCCAGATGACCCGCCTACAGTTCGCCTCTCTAGATCAGGGCGCCATATTTAACATGTACAGTATGTCATTTTTCGGGGGGGGGGGGGGGGGCCATGTACCAAATGTGTTTCACACAATTGTACATAATGCCTTTTGTATATATTATGCTTGTATCTTCGCTCTTCCCTCGCACTAAAACGAACATGAAAATTCATGTCTGGTTTTTCCTCTGTAATATTGTCTGTCTTGTGAACTTGTTATGTCCTGTTGCCTTGAGGTTTTTTATATAACGAGAGAGTTCTACAATAATATAACTCAGTTGTTTCCAACCTGCCTTTGAGTTCACAACCTTACACGGTGCCGTCACAGTCTGGTCAGACAGGATGAAAATGGATATTTCTCTCTGGTTACGGTTATCTTTCATTTTGCATACACGATCACCGAATAGTCTAGCCTATTCTTTAAAGATTCTTCTCTGTCCTTATACACCTGACAACACTGAGATTACCAAACAATTCTTCTCCGCCTAAGGGGTTAACTACCTCGCTGTAATTGTTCAGTGGCTACTTTCTTTTTGCTAAGGGTAAAAGAGTCTTTTTAGCTATGGTATGCAGCTCTTCTAGAAAAATATTCCTAAAACAAACCATTGTACTCTAGTCTTTGGTCGTGCCATAGCCTGTGCACCATGGTCTTCCATTGCCTTGGGTTAGATTTTTCTTACCTTTGTGTACACTCTGGCATACTATTCTATATAATATCTCTTCCTCTTTTTTTATATTAAATTTTTTTTTTAGTTTATATGAGAAATATTTATTTTAATGTTACACTTCTTTAAATATTTTATTTTTCCTGATTTCCTTTCCTCACTGTTGGGGCCCTTGAGCTTATAGCATCATGCCTTTCCAAGTAGGGTTTTCGCTTAGTAAGTAAAAATAATGATAATAATAATAATAATAATAATAATAATAATAATAATAATAATAATAATAATAATAATAATAATAATAATAATAATGAAACAATTTAGAAATGTTTGAAAATGCTTACACACTACATGAAATTAATTTAAACATGTCATCATTCAAATACACTTCATGGTTCGACTATTTCATCCAAATTTATCCCAGTTCAGGTTATTTGTTTAAATCTTAATCCTCCATAACATTTTCATTACAGTGCAAATGAGTTCAAGATACTTTTCCCTTATAATTCTTAACTTTTAATCTGTATGTGCTTTACCAAGAGACCCTTTCATGAGGCCATATCAGATTTAAACATATTACTTTTATTAATGGAATATTCTTTTTTTAGGTTCATCTCCAAGTATCTGGTGCTATATCCTCTAATCGGATGCTATTCTTATTAGAATCTCAGTTCACATATGCAACCACCTATCTTGATACTGAAGAAAACTTATGAGCTTTAATGTCAATTCAAGATATATTTTGTTTTGTTCCCAAGGGTAGTTTTATTTATTTAATTCAACCTTCGGTTTACTTTCTTTTTATCATTGTTTTGCTGTAAAAGGTTCATTATTTTACACAAATTTTCAAATCTCTAATGCTACCCTTAGTAAAATATTTAAAAACATTTTACTGATAATAAAACTATTTAATTACAGTACACAGTACACTGTGCTGTTTATGCTTAAGTAGGTTTTAGAATTTTCAGAAAAGCATTAAATATCAGTCTGAATATAAGAAGTTAAAAGTTACAGTGCATATTTCCTTTGTAATCCCTTACCTTTCTTTTTTATCAGAATTTTTATAGTCAGCCCTTGCCCATCATGAGTCCCAATAATAAACAGTAATGTAGAAGTTTTATTCCCGCTGGGACCAAGTTGTGAAATGATCTTCCAAATCGGGTAGTTGAGTAAGTAGTATTTCAAAAGTTGAACTTGCAGCAAATGTTATGTTGAACAGGCTGATAAGTATTTTTACAGTTTATATAAAAAATTCTGTTTCAATATTGTTAGTATTTTTTAGATATTTCATTTAGATTGTTCATTACTTCTTATATCATTTTTTATTGCCTTGTTTCATTTCCTCAGCTCTTTTCCTTGTTGGAGCACTTGGGTTTATAGCAGCTTGCCTCTCTAACTAGGTTTCTAGCTTAACTAGTAATAATAATAATAATAATAATAATAATAATAATAATAATAATAATAATAATAATAATAATAATGATAATAATAATACTGAACAAGTGTTTGTATGTATGTGTATACGTATATTAGAATGCGCTAAAGAATTTTCAATTCCTTACAAATGTACATGAATAAGACCATCTTCATATATCCAACTCATAGAAAAAAAAGTTTTAGTAGACCTCAAAGGTCTAAACTAAAGCTTCCAAAGCACAGGATTAAAGCAACTCGCCCGATTTATTTCTCACCAAAGCCTCATATATCAAGTCAGAGTTATATGCTCAGCGTCCCTTGATCTTCCTCACTTCGGATTTTATATGACCTCTTATAAAAAAAGAAGAGCCTCTGCAAATGGAGTGTGTTTTGCTAGGCGGGGAAAAAGATATCTCAATCCCTTTTTCCTGACTTCGTAATAAAAATGAAATGGAAAAGGTATTCAAGATTTTTTAAAAGATATTTGCTTATCTCTATAACTTATTTGTACTTCTTCCGGTATTTCGGTGGACGATTGCATGATAATCTTTCTTTGGATTACATACTTGGCATATCCTACGGGTTTATTCACTAATATATGCATATATATGCACACTTATACGTGTGTGTGCAAATCCCTCCCATTAAATAAGGCACAGGTATGTGGTTATATATAGCACATAGTATATATATATATATATATATATATATATATATATATATATATATATATATATATATATATATATATATATATATATATATATATATTTATATATATATATATATATATATATATATATATATATATATATATAAATATATATATATATATATATATATATATATATATATATATATATATATATATATATATATATATATATATATATATATAAATATATATATATATATATATATATATATATATATATATATATATATATATATATATATATATATATATATATATATATATATATATGAAGAATAACATCTATCGTGGAATTGTATTGCTATATATAAGAATCTTGATATAATAGTTTAGTAATATTCATTCAAGCTTTGATATTTTTTCTCATTATTGACATGGGTTATTATTGCCATCCCATATTATAGGAAAGGTATGGCTAGGGAGATTCATTTGATCTTTAAAACACTAAAAAAGAATATGCACAAGTTATTTAATATTATGAATATATCAATTCATTTTAACTTTTTTTTTATACAATATAAAGTATACTCTCTTTTCAGAAAATCTTGTAATAAGAAATTCATGGTCTAAATCACAGTAATAGTGCGTTTATGAAAATATATTTTTTTTCTTACATATTGAATATATTGTTATACCCGACCTTGGGTGAGTCCGGCCTTACTTTAGAACTTAGAGCATGAACAAAAGTACAGTGAAAAGGTCACCAGTCGGGAATAAGACAATGATTACCGACAAAAATATATATATTTACAATATGTAATAAAAAAGGGAACAAAACAGATAAATATCTTCTAATTAAGTCACAAGGGGCTTCACATCGAGTTGAAAAGACCGTGTTCACGACTTCAGCACAACAACCAACCTCATTCCTTGGAAATAGAAATAAATAAAATTATCAATTATTAACCGATTGCTTTACTTCAACATGCTGAGAACACGATGAAGTCGTGTGGTTAAAACATTTTAAGCAAATAAAATGCAAGTGCAAGACTTAGGAACTTAAAACACTATCACGTGGGAATTAACACTGTTTTGGCGTATCATTTTTTTTTTATCTTTTTTATTTTTTGTTGTTTGCCAAATCCAGAGAGAGAGAGAGAGAGAGAGAGAGAGAGAGAGAGAGAGAGAGAGAGAGAGTGTGTGTGTGTGTGTCAGCGAGCGAGAGGTACTTAGTGTATTGATTGCTTGTTGAGAGAAAGACTGCTGTTATAACTGAGGCTGTTTGTTCATGTTTTTATCTTTGTTAGGACAGTGGCGAATGTCTTGGGTGATTGCTCTTTTGATTTGACTGCAGCTAGAGGCAGTTGTGTGTGTTAATGCTGGATTATCATTTTTTTTTCTTTTACCAGCGTGGAATTGTTTGTTTTTTTCAGCAGTAAGTACAATTTTGTTTATATTTGCTAGGATTGATTCTGAATAATGGAAGGTTTATTATTTATCTTTGATTATAGAGCGATAATTTAGTTAGCTAGGTATGCTCGTAAGTATTTTCTCTTTTATTTTGGAGGCCGTATTTCCTCCTTTGGAATACCTATTTTTTAATGCTGATCTATAGTTGCCCACCTGGCGTGGAATTGATTGTATTTAGACTGCTCTTTTGGACTGCTCAACCATTGATGACATGGCCAGTTTATTTCAATTGATGATGATAATCATGATGATAATGATGATTATGGTGACGATGAAGATATCCAGGACCCCAATCATGGAGGTAGTTGTGGTAAATTGCCACACTGTGGATTGTTAACCACAAAGCTGTGGTAGTGTGCCGTGAAAGAAAATTCGTTTTTTGTGGACGACAATATTAGTGTCAATAATATATATCAAATAAACATACATATTTTGGTGTTGGTGTGCAGTTCAATTTTAAGTTTGTTAGGGTTTTATTGGTTTATTTTAATGGTATTATGGTTATTGTTTATTCAATGTTAATTTTTTTTTTATTATTTTTATGTGATAATATTGTGATTTTGGATGGTTTGTATTAAGCATTTTAGTTTTAAGCGATATAGTATTTAGATTATTTTTTTTTTTTATTTCCATTTTGTCTAAGAGTCCAGTTGATAACGTAAAGGAAAAGTTTTTGCTGAGGAGACATTTGTCAGTTAGAGCAATTCTAGGGTGTTGGGATTGTTCTTGCATCCCGCCACATTATTTGTACCCCCGGACAGGGACTGCCGAGGTGCGATTGATAGCTGGACTCTTGGACGAAGGATTGATATGATTAGAAATTATTTATTAGACTGCAGAAATAAAAAATGGAGGAGCAGAACAAGTTACTTAGGGAGGAATTGCTGTTGATCAAAGAGCATGATGAGAAGTTGTCTGTTGGGAAAGGGAAGTTGCTGTGTGAGAATACGAGGCTGATTTGTAAGAATGAAGAGATGCAAAGGAAACTGAGGAAACTACAGGAACTATAGAGTGAGTGGAAGAGGGTGTTGAAATGAGGATGCGAGAGAATGAAGAACGAATGGAAGCTAGGATGGGGCCGGTAATGGGAATGATGAAAACTTTCATGGGTGAAGGTGCAGTCGGAGGATTGTCCTCAGCTTCGGGTTAAGTTAAGTGATAATGGGGAAGGTAGTAATAGTGATATTGAAGATTAGAAAATCAGGCATAGCAAGGATAAAGAGAAATTTGATAAGAAGAATGAGAAGAATGGTAAACGTAATGTGAAGAGTGAAAAGAAGAAAGGTTAAGAAGAGAGTGAGGATGATCATGAATGAGTGAAAGTGGTAAGTAAGAAAAACGGTAAGAGGGGAATTGTGAAGGATAGGAATTTAATAGTTGAATTGGATTCATTTGTTGAATTGAGGAGAGGGAAACAATAGATTAGGCAGTGAAGATAGTGAGATTGAAGTTTAAGTTTGTAACACAGTGGTTATTAGAGATGTACAGAGGTGTGAAAGGTTTAATGAACATG
>NC_090740.1:86376332-86378832 GCF_036898095.1 Palaemon carinicauda
GAATTTTTAATTCCTTACATATACACACGAACAAGACCATATTCTTCATATATCCAACCCATAGAAAAAAAAAAGTTTTAGTAGACCTCAAAGGTCTAAACTAAAGCTTCCAAAGCACAGGATTGGAGCAACTCACCCGATTTATTTCTCACCAAATCCTCATATATCAAGTCAGAGTTATATGCTCAGCGTCCCTTGATCTTCCTCACTTCGGATTTTATGACCTCTTATAAAAAAAAGAAGAGCCTCTGCAAATGGAGTGTCTTTTGCTAGGCGGGGAAAAAAAAAGATATCTCAATCCCTTTTTCCTGACTTCGTAATAAAAATTAAATGGAAAAGGTATTCAAATCTTTTTTAAAGATATTTGCTTATATCTATAATTTATTTGTACTTCCTCCTGTATTTCGGTGGACGATTGCATGATAATCTTTCTTTGGATTACATACTTGGCATATCCTATGGGTTTATTCACTAATATATGCGTATATATACACACCTATACGTGTGTGTTCAAATCTCTCCCATAAAATAAGGAACAAGTATGTGGTTATATATAACACAAAGTATATATTATATATATATATATATATATATATATATATATATATATATATATATATATAGATAGATATATATATATATATATATATATATATATATATATACTATATATATATATATATATATATATATATATATATATATATCATTGATATATTTGAAAAATAACATCTATCGTGGTATTGTATTGCTACATATAAGAATCTTAATATAATACTTAAGAAATATTCATTCAAGCTTTGATATTTTTTCTCATTATTGACATGGGTTATTATTGCCATCCCATATTAGGGAAGGTATGGCTAGGGAGATTCATTTGATCTTTAAAACACTAAAAAAGAATATGCAAAAGTTATTTGATATTATGAATATATCAATTCATTTTAACTTTTTTTTATATAATGTGAAGTATACTATCTTTTTAGAAAATCTTGTAATAAATCTATGGTCTGAATAACAGAAATAGTGCGTTTATGAAAATATTTTTTTTTCTTACATACTGAATATATTGTTACGCCCGACCTTGGGTGAGTCCGGCCTTACTTTAGAACTCAGAGCATGAACAAAAGAACAGTGAAAAGGTCACCAGTCAGGAATAAGACAATGATTACCGACAAAAAATATATATATATATTTACAATATGTAATAAAAAAGGGAACAAAACAGATAATTAAGTCACAAGGGGGTTCACATCGAGTTGGAAAGACCGTGTTGACGACTTCAGCACAGCAACCAACCTCATTCCCTGGAAATGGAAATAAATAAAATTATTAACCGATCGTTTTTCTTCAACATGCTGAGAACACGATGAAGTCGTGTGGTTAAAACCTTTTAAACAAATAAAATGGACAATTCTATCCTGTTCGTAATATTAGGAAGGCAGTTAATTCTAATAGCCAGGCCTTCTCCATCACAAGACTCAATACTACGCAGTACTCTAGAAGTTTTATTCCAGCTGTCACCAAGTTGTGGAATGATCTTCCTATAAGGTTGTTGAATCAGTAGAACTTCAAAAGTTCAAAGTTGGAGCAAACGCTTTTTTGTTGACCAGGCGGACATGAGTCTTTTTATAGTTTATATATGACATATTTCTTTTTGACGTTGTTAATAGTTTATATATGACATATCTCTTTTGACATTACTTTATTTTAGAATGATTTATTGTTAACTTGATCTCTTCAGTTATTTATTTCCTTATTTCCTTTCCTCACTGAGCTATATTTCCCTATTGAAGCCCCTGGGCTTATAGCACCTTGCTTTTCCAATTAGGGTTGTAGCTTGGATAGTAATAATAATAATAATAATAGAAATGCAAGTGCAAGACTTGGAACTTAAAACACTATCACGTGGGAATTAACACTGTTGTGGAGAATAATTTTTTTCATTTTTTTTTTTTTTATTGTTTGCCAAATCCAGAGAGAGAGAGAGAGAGAGAGAGAGAGAGAAAGAGAGAGAGAGAGAGAGAGAGAGAGAGAGAGAGAGTGCGGTCAGCGAGCGGGAGGTACTTAGTGTATTGATTGCTTGTTGAGAGAAAGACTGCTGTTATAACTGAAGCTGTTTGTTCATGTTTTTAGCTATGTTAGGACAGTGGCGAATGTCTTGGGTGATTGCTCTTTTGATTTGACTGCAGCTAGAGGCAGTTGTGTGTGTTAATGCTGGATTATCATTTTTCTTTCTTTCACCAGCGTGGAATTGTTTGTTTATTTCAGCAGTAAGCATAATTTTATTTATATTTGCCAGGAATGATTCTGAATAATGGAAGGTTTATTATTTATCTTTGATTATAGAGCGATAGTTTAGTTAGCTAGGAATGTTCGTAAGTATTTTCTTTTTTATTTTGGAGGCCGTATTTCCTCCTTTGGAATACTATTTTTTAATGCTGATCTATAGTTGCTGACCTGGCGTGTAATTGAATTGTATTTAGACTGCTCTTTTGGA
>NC_090740.1:86391332-86401332 GCF_036898095.1 Palaemon carinicauda
CCAATCTGCTGGCCACTACGATTAGCGGCCGGCAGCCGGGTATTAGTGTTTTCAGCCGTTGGCTGGCAATGATTGCCGGCTGGCAATGATTGCCGGCCGGCACACAGTCGCGAATCAGTGGGCTGCCGCCTATTAGTTAAAGATAGTATATCTTTGAACTATAGAGGGGTAGATGCCAGCCGGCAGGTGCAGGCAAACGAGGGCACTTACTGGCGCGTGTTAGCCGGCACAACAGCATACGATGTACAGTAGTTGCTATATTTGTAGTGTAGTACAAACTGCATTAGCAGAAACTGCTGTACAGAGCTTGTGATAACACTAAAGTTCTTCATCATACATAATGTTATCTTGTACAGCCTTTTGTTGAGACCGTACAATATATATAAAGTAAGTTCTTTCTGTATTCTTTCTATGCCGTATTTTAAAACTTTATATCAAGTTGTGAACTACAACTTAAATTTCCATTTAGGAAATTACATAGGGTATTCTAGAATAGAATTAACCTTAGTTTAAATATCTTTGGAGGTTTCAGCAATTGACTGCACAGGAAATACAAGTATTTGTCTTTTCTTCTTTCTTTTATAGATTTTCTATATAAGCTAAATGTCTAAATATAAGTGAAAGCCTTCACTTGATACTCATGGATTTTTCTTCTCTTTACAGGAGGACCATCCGAAATGCAGGAGTTTGTTCTGTAATGTCCACAGTAAGAACTTCTGTGGACATCAATATTGCAGGATGCACGTAGTATGTGCAGCCTCCAAAGGTAATCTCCGGTATTTGGACCCTCAGGTTTGTACAGTTTGTTCTAACCTGATTACCTAGGCTTTTGACGACCCTAAGTCGACGGAGTCAAGGGATGCTGCCAGGGAAATGTTACGTTCCTGGGTGAGGGGTTTTCAGAAAAACACCCCAGGTTCCTACCTTCCGAATGAGAAGATGAGGGCCTACCTTTTCCCTAAAGCATCGGCTGATGCAATCATCCCCCAGCCTCAGGTGGAGATACCAATTGCCCAGAATCCGGTAGATTCTGAAGTCTCGGCCACCTTTTCAACACATCCAATTGGTCGATAGGATATCAGAGGTGTCGAATTCTACTGATAAGGAACTTCTAGGAGAAAGTCAGGAGGAGGAGCTGTTCCAGGCTCCTCAAGTAGAAGAGGAAGAAATCGACGAAGTGTAGGTTACGTCGGTTCCGGACCCAGAACCTGATCCTTCTACATCGTCTGATATCACTGATGAACTGGGAAGGACTTTTTCTTCCATTGTTGAGATGATCCAACAAATTCAAAGGAAGAATGATGAGAAGGAAGCTGCAATGAAACTGGAGATACATAGACTTGCACCATCAAATGGGCCCCAGAAGCGGCTGAGTGTGAAGGATCTTCCTTTGTGCTCAGATACCAATCCTTGGAGGTATGCTGAACACATACCAATGACAACCGGGAAGATCGTGATCTCAGAAAAGTTGGGCAATTTCCCTTGAAGAAGTGGAATTTTGGCCCGACAAAGATTCTTCTCCGGACTGCTATGTCCATCTTAGGAAGGAGCCAGCCTCAAAGGAAGAGACGGAGCCGAAGGAGGTCATAGTTTTTTACCATAGTAGAGCTCACACGTTACTAGGGAGCTCGATGAAAGAGAGAGGCTTCACTAACTCAAAGGTGCCCGCCTTGAGTAAGAAGCTTCCCTCCTTTGTGGCCTCTCCTACCAGAGCCTTTCCCTTCATGGAAAAGGGATATAAGGCATCCTTAAAGGCAGTGGAGGCAGCGAAACCATGCTCCTCCTTGGAGGAGTGCAATACCTTATCTCTGACCTTGCCCTTGGACCAAGAAGACTGGAAGGACGTACACCTTACCTTCTCAGTCGGGAAGCTGGAAGCTGATATTGCTGAACACCAGTTCAGTGAGGAACTTCCAAAACTGTCGGAGGTTCTATTGCGTAGAGAGCAAGAGACAAAGGAAAGACTTGCGGCATCGGTGTTGTTGCAAACGACACTAGAAACGATGGCAAGTGACCCCAAGAACCAGGACATGTTCAAGGTTGTGGCCAAAACCCATCTGGCCATAGTTACAAAGGATCTCTATAGCTTTATTGACGCTAGGAGAGCCTGTAGAGAGTTTGTGTTTGCCTCGGCTGCGGTGAGGCACGAACCGAAGAAACTGATATCCTCTCGTATTTGGGGTAAAGACATCTTTCCCAATGAAGTGGTTAAAGAGGTAGTACACATGGCCGCCACAGAGAATAGGAACCTTCTCATAAAGTGGGGCTTGGATCTTAAGAGAAAGTCTTCTCCGGATGAGGGTCCCCAATCCAAGAGGAAGACAGAAAGGCCTAGGCCATCCTCCCGGCCATCTAAACCCTACCGACAACAACAACAACAACTTCCTGTGACCGCGGTGCCTCAAATAGTGGCAAAACCTCAAACCACGTACCAGGTGGTACCTTAACAAGTGGCCACACAGTCGCCAGTTTTTAAAACTGGCGACTGTGTCGAAAGGCAGCCTTCGAAAGGAGAGCTAGAGGAACAGCCACAGGTTCTTCTAGACGCCCTTCAAGAGGAAGGGAATACAGGGGAGGATGCGGTCAAGGAGGAAAGGCCTCAGGTCCACCACAGCAGAAGTAAGATACTTCCAGTAGGAGGGAGACTACAGCTATTTAGGGATCACTGGACCTTTGATCCCTGGGCCTACAGCCTAATTCAAAATGGACTAGGTTGGAGCTGGTGCAGTCCTCCACCTCAATATCCTCAATTCTTCCAACACTCATCCCCCGTTCTGGAAGAATATGTTCGAGAACTCTTAGACAAAAGAGTAATACGGAAAGTTAAGTCCCTAAAATTCTAAGGAAGGCTGTTTTATGTTCCAAAGAAGGACTCAGAAAAACTCAGTCATTCAAGACTTGTCACCACTCAACAAATTCATAGTGAACTACAAGTTCAGAATGCTCACGCTTCAGCACACAAGGACTCTACTGCCCAGAAGGGCATATACTGTCTCTGTAGACTTGTCTGACGCTTATTGGCACGTTCCAATTAATCGTCACCTCTCCTCCTACCTAGGCTTCAAATTATATGAAAAACTTAACTCCTTTAGAGCCCTGCATTTTGGGCTAAGCATAGCCCCAAGGATTTTCACGAAGCTCGCGAATGCAGCCGTCCATCAATTATGCCTGAATGTCCTCCAAGTAGTAGCCTACTTGTACGACTGGCTGGTGCGGACAGCATCCAGGACAGAATGCATGTAAGCTTCTAAGATAGTGATCCAGTTCCTGGAACATCTGGGATTCAAGATCAACATAAAAAAAGTCTCGACTTTCTCCAGCTCAAAAATTTCAGTCATTGGGAATCTATTGGAATTTTGAGTCACATCGACTTTCCATTCTAAGTAAGAGGAGGAAAGAAATAGCAGTATCTGTCAAGAGACTATTGAAATCCAAACGGATATCAAGATGCGAACAGGAGAGAGTACTGGGCTCTCTACAGTTTGCTTCGATAACAGATCCAGTGCTAAGAGCACAGCTTAAGGATGCAACAGGAGTCTGGAGAAAATACGCATGAAATGTGTGAAGAGATCTAATAACACCACTACCGACTCGACTGCGAACTCTTCTCAAGCATTGGTCCAATGCAAAGCAAAAAGAAATAAATACTTCTTCAACCTTCTCCCCCGTCAGTAACTATCCACACAGACGCTTCAAAGGAAGGCTTGGGAGGCCACTCTCATCAGATGACAGTCCAAGGAGCTTGGTCAAATCTTTTCAAGTCATTTCACATCTACTTTCTAGGAGTCCAGTACGTTTTGGCGCCGCTCTTTTGGCGACGATGATTTGGCGCCGCCGTTTTGGCGCTCGTTATTTTGGCGCTCGTTATTTTGGCGCTAGCCCATTTGGCGACAGCTTGAAAATTTTCTGACCTGATATATATATATATATATATATATATATATATATATATATATATATATATATATATATATATATATATATATATATATATATATATATATATATATATATATATATATATATATGTGTGTGTGTGTGTGTGTGTATGTGTGTGTGTGTGTGTGTTTATATATATTACATGGGTCAAAAATAACAAAAATAAAAAAGTTCTATTCATTTTCAGCAATAGAGTATTAAAATGCTACAAAAATAATGAAATAATTTCACCAACATGTTAATGCATTTCATAGTTATATGCCAAACCACGTAAGTATTCCAGTGGTTCCCGTGAATCAAACTGCTGTACTTTAGTTAAAATGCGTTCATCAGTCTTAATGTATTTAAAGCGTTTTCGAGCAGGAGGATTCCCAGCCATTAGCTGTTCATAATAAGAATCGTGTCCTTTCTGAATTCTCTTTAAGCCATCGATGAATTTCCATATAACTGCGTGGTTCATTCCAAATTCTGCATAGATTTTCGTGTGCGTAGCTTCAGCATGATTGTTTGTCCTGTCCTCACCTAATATTGTTCGACTATACATATTCCACATTTGCGTAGAGAAAAGTGGTGAACGTCGGCCATTTCCCCTCCTCAGAGGTATTCCTACATAATTATCTTCGACCCAGTTCATTAACGGCTGGAGTTCATCAGGGAAATATTGCGTCAAAGCATCGATGTAAACATCCATGTGAGAAATAGGTAAAAAAGATAAAGCAACGATCATTTTAGCTTCTACTGAGAAGTCTGGGTCATTATTATACAAATGTTGAAGCCCAAGTTGTTTCAGGTGCTTATGAATATTATGTGCAAAATGGGAGAAGCAGCCTTTCAACTCTACATCCGGAAAACATTGTCATTGCAGAAAAAGATGCTTGTTCATAATCACAATAAATGCCCTTTGGTTGCAGCTCTGCAGACATCTCAGTTATCATTCGAAACATTTTCACGTATGTTGTTCGACGTTTATTAGGTAATAGGGCGTATGGTATAGGGAGAACTAAACAACACTTGAATATCGTAATAACTGGTTTAATATTACAATTCTCAAATCAGACGAGCCTTTGGTGTAATGAGGTGATCACTAAACGAGACACAAATTTGCGGATGGTCCTTAAGTTTGTTTCTTGGCGCAAAACAGCTCATCGCCAAAACAATGAGTGCCAAACTGTCTATCGCCAAAATGGCGGCGCCAAATCGTCAGCGCCAAAGAGTCGGCGCCAAATCGTCCTGTTCAGCTTTCTAGAAGCCATGGCAGTACCTCTGACACTGAAGAAAGTTTCTCCTCGCCACTCGACCTACATAAGACTGGTTATAGACAGAGGTGGTAGTGAGATGCCTGAATCGACAAGTGTTGAGGTCACCTTAAATCAACCAAGTGATGTTGGCCATGTTCCGTTTGGCGGAAAGGAAGAAATGGCACCTTTCAGCTGTCCGAATTCAAGGGTTTCGCAATGTGACAGCGGACGCTCTATCCAGGTTTACACCTATAGAGTCAGAATGGTCCATTGACGCAGGATCGTTCTCCTTCATCTTGAGTCAAGTCCCAGAGCTGCAGATAGAACTCTTTGTGATGAAAGACAACAAGTAAATAGATCGTTACATGTCCCCTTACGAGGATCCGCTAGCGGAGGCAGTGGACGCTATGTCCCTGAACTGGAACAGATGGTCCAGTATCTATCAATTCCCTCCGCACAATCTCCTGTTGAAGGTTCTCGATAAGCCGAGATCCTTCAAAGGGAAAGCAGCAATGGTGGCCCACAAGTGGCCAAATAGCATATGGTTCCCTCTGGCATTGGAACTACGACTAAAGTTTATACCGCTACCTGATTCATCCCTGTCTCAGTGAGTACAGAAGTCGACTGTCTTCGCTCCATTACAGAAAACACGGAACCTACATCTCATGATTTTCTCTCCTTAACGATGAGAAAAAGATTCGGTGTTAAAAGTCAGTTCAGACTTTTGGATGAAACCAGAAGGCATTATGAGGCTTCTGGGAAGTAACAGATATCCCTTGTCAAGGCGAAGAAACCAAAAGAAATATAGACAGATTCCTATTTATCATTCTTCATCCACCTTCATGGGCAAGGTTTAGCCGCCAACACAATTCTTTTGTTAAAGTCTGCCTTGACAAGACATATACCATATGCATTAAAGGTCGACCTTTCTAACGACGTTCTTAATGAACTACAAAGGGCCATGCTAGGCTTAGCCCTTCAGTGCCTCCAAGGACCCTTTGCATGTTCAATAGATAAGATTATTCATAGTGTATGAATAATGAACAATGAGCAATGCGCTTGGAAGGCCTCAAATCTTAAGTCATATTTCTGTTTATACTCGCTTTGGGGGGCCAGAGATAGTGAAATAGTGGCTCTCTCTAGAGAAGAAGGCCACGTCCAGTTCTTGGAGGGGAACTGAATCTATTTCCAGACTCGATGTTTCTAACCAGGAACAAGCTACCCACCAACAGGTGGGGTCCTTAGAGAATCTGCCCTTTAGAGGAAGATGCATCTCTATGTCCAGTGGATTGCCTAAGGTCTATCTTCATAGAACTTCAGACTTTATGGGATGACAGCTGTTCAGAAGAAAAACCCTGGGTTCAGAGTTTCCTATAACTAAGGGCAAATTTCACCCGTGTTATTCGCAGAACGGCTCCAGATAGTGCACCCGTTACTCATGTTTCGAGGAGAGTTGACTCTTCCATAATATTTCTTTAATTATATTTATTTATATATATATATATATATATATATATATATATATATATATATATATATATTTATATATATATATATATATATATATATATATATATATATATATATATATATATATATATATATATATATATATATATATGTATATATATATATATATATATATATATATATATATATATATATATATATATATATATATATATATATATATATATATATATATATATATATATATATATATATATATATATATATCTTTATATTACACACATATATATATATATATATATATATATATATATATATATATATATATATATATATATATATATATATATATATATATATATATATATATTGTGACGGGCCGAGAGAGGAGTTGTGAAATCAAAGGCAGATTGGAAATGACTGTGTTATATTGTTGTGGAACATTCTCCTTATATACAAAACCTCAAGGCAACAGGACATGACAAGTTCACAAGACAGACAATATCACGGAGGAAAAACCAGACAGGAATTTTCATGTTCGTTTTTGTGCGAGGGAGGAGCGAAGATACAAGCATAATATATACAAAAGGAATTATGTACAATTGTGTGAAACACGGTTGGTACATGGCTCCCCCCCTAAAAATGACATACTGTACATATTAAATAGGGCGCCCTGATCTAGAGAGGCGAACTGTAGGCGGGACATCTGGCAGAAGATAAGCAGGTTTTAGACGATCAACGGAGACCCAGTCTTCCTTGCCCTGAATGTGTAGGAGGAATGCTTTCGGACTGCATCGGATCACAAGGAAAGGTCCCGTGTAAGGGGGCGTTAACGGTGGCTTGCTGGTGTCGTTGCGCAGGAAGACGTGCGTTGCTGAGTGCAAGTCCGTTGGTATTTGATGCTTCGCTGGGGGCTTTTAAGTCTGGCGGCACGGAGTAAATTTTCCTACGACGTGACGTATGCGCTGGAGATCGTCGGAGGAGGTTGTAGAAGGAAAAAACTCGGCAGGGACGACCAACGGGTCGCCATACAACATTTCGGCTGCCGAGACGTCGAGGGCGTCTTTAGGAGTGGTCCTTAGTCCAAGGAGGACCCAGGGAAGCTGAGTAAACCAGTTGCAATCCTTGCAGCGGGACATCAAAGCTGCTTTGAGGGTCCGATGAAAACGTTCAACCATTCCATTGGCAGCGGGGTTGTAGGCCGTTGTCTGATGTAGGGTGATGCCTAGGAGATTTGCTAATGACGTCCATAATTGAGAGGTGAAAGTGGTTCCCCTGTCAGAAGTAATATGCTCAGGGATACCAAATCTTGAAATCCATCCAGAGAGTAAGGCAGATGTAAATGAGGCGGACGTTGCAGTTTCCATGGGAATGGCTTCAGGCCAATGAGTGGAGCGGTCGATGACGGTAAACAGGTAACGATGTCTTTGTGATGTGGGTAGGGGGCCTACAACGTCGACATGAATGTGTGCGAAACGACGCTGAGGTTGAGGAAAGGTCCCCACTCCTGAATCCGTGTGTCGATGTACTTTGGAAGTTTGGCAAGAAGTACAGCACGGACCCAATCCTTAGCATCCTTAGAAATGCCGTGCCAAATGAACTTTGCCTTCAGCAGCTGTGCAGTAGAACGGCACGAGGGATGAAATCAAACACCTGTCGGCGCATGGGAGCAGGAATCCAAGGTCGCGGTCTACCAGTACTGACGTCACAGAGGAGGGTGGTGTTGGAGTTTTCGAGGGGAAAATCCTCCCAACGGAGGGACGTGCAGGATGTCCTACAAGCTTGATACTCTGGATCATGTCGTTGGGCTTCAGCAAGGGCGTTGTAATCCAATCCCAGTTGAACGGCAGCCAACGTGTTTCTTGACAGGGTATTGGCAACAGGATTCATTTTCCCAGGGACGTATTGGAGGGTGCAATTGTATTCAGCCACGGGGGAGAGATGTCGGCGTTGACGGGCGGACCAGGCGTCAGACTGTCGAGTGAAGGCGTGCACCAGAGGCATGTGGTCTGTGCGAATGACGAAGGGTGTACCTTCTAAGAAATGGCAAAAGTGACGGACAGCCAAGTGCACCACCAGCAATTCTCGATCAAAGGTAGAATAACCCGATTCAGCCTTGGACAGTTTTCTGCTGAAGAAGGCCAATGGGCGGGGCGAGCCTTTGACCACCTGCTCGAGTACTGCACCAATAGAGATGTCGCTGGCATCGGTGGAGAGAAGGAGAGGGGCGTGTGGGATAGGAAAAGTGAGAGCCGCAGCAGTTGATAGGGCCTTCTTTGCATTGCAGAAGGCCGCTTCTTGAAGGGGACCCCACTTCAAGTCCTTTGGCTTGCCCTTGAGGGAGGCGTAGAGGGGAGCAAGAGTGGCGGCAATGGCTGGCAGAAAGCGGTGATAATAGTTGATCATGCCCAAAAATTTCGGCAGAGCTTTGACGCTCGAATGCATGGGGAAATTCTGAATGGCTGCTACCTTCTTAGGGAGGGGATGGACTCCTTCAGGAGTGATACGGTGCCCTAAGAACGACACTTCGTTGGCGCTAAAGGTACACTTGTCGTACCGGACTATAAGGCCGTTTTGTTGCAGGCGGTCGAGCACGATGCGCAGGTGACGGAGGTGTTCCTCTTTTGAGGAGAACACAAGTATGTCTTCCACATAACATACACAGAAAGGGAGGTCCCCTTAGATGCCATCCATGAGACGTTGAAACGTTGCCCCAGCATTACGAAGGCCAAAACAGGAGTAATTGAAGGTGTATGTGCCAAACGGAGTGGTGATGGCGGTCTTGGGGATGTCTTCTGGGTTCATAGGCACCTGATAATACCCCTTCAGGAGGTCGAGCGTAGAGAAAACCTTTGCTTTGTGCAGGTAGGAGGTTACATCCGGTTCTGTTTGCATGTTCAGGCGCCTGTAATCCCCGCACGGATGGAGGGAGCCGTCTTTCTTCAGAACGATGTGTAAGGGTGACGACCATGGGCTGGAGGCCTTTTGGCAAAGGCCCATTTTCTCCATTTCGGCGAACGTCTGTTTAGCGGCTGCCAATCGTTCCGGTGCCAGAAGTCTGAATTTTGCGAAGACTGGGGGTCCCGTCGTCTTGATATGGTGATAAATACCGTGCCTGGCAGGAACCGTGGGCGTTTGGCGAAGTTCTGGACGGAAAACTTCCGGGTACGACGTGAGGAGGTGGGCGTAGGCATCCGTGGGTGCGCTGATGTGGAGAGCGAGGTTAGAGGGGGCGGGTTGAAGAGGTGTCGACAAGTACGAGTCTGCGTTGACCAATCGTCGGTGGGCGACATCGACCAGAAGGTGGAAATGATAGAGGAAATCCGCACTGAGGATTGGCATTGTGACGTCAG
>NC_090740.1:86408832-86426332 GCF_036898095.1 Palaemon carinicauda
CCACAGAAAATGTACATAATGTTTTCTTGCTTGGACTAAGCCACTTCTATTTTCAATTCTCTTTTCTTCACTACTACTCTTGCTTCCTTTAAATGCTTGAGATTTTTTCTAATCTTTAAATTTCTTTGTCTCAGAATGTCAATAACCAATCTAAATCCCTCTTATAACTTTTATTTTAATTTCTCTTTTCTTCACTACTACTCATTCTTCCTTTAAAGGCTTCAAACCTTTCTAATCTTCAAATTTCCTTGTCTCAGAATGTCAATAACCAATCTAAATCCCTCCTATAACCATCACCGTCACTGGCTTACTCTAACCGCAGTTCACTGGGTAAACGAGATAGGGTGATAGGTGTAAGGAACACTTCACACTTTTTTCCTGTGATGACTAGCGCCTCCAAACTGCAGATGTGTACTAAATGTCATCTCGTAATTTCCAGAGCTATGTCACAACATTTGGTCTGCTGACATTAACAACGTCTGGACGTCATAAAAAATATTTTTTTCTGGCTTGTAGCAGCATTCTTGCAGTAGTTTGCAGGCCACCGGTCAATTAAAACTAGTATGGGATAGTCTCTTCACTACATTCTTGGCTTATCTCTACAGTAAAGACAGCAAATAGGTGAACTTACTAATCACTGGAAGGTTTGGTGCATCGATGTGGTAAGCATATTGATCCCAAAAGAACTGCTATTGGGTAGTTCCAGCTTGGGTAATTTGACATTGGTGTCATTCGATTCTTGAGATTAAAACTTTCCACTTATAAAGCCAGCTTTAGAACCAGAACCTGCTGCTGCTGCTGCTGCTAACTCCCTTATCTTTTCTTCAGCTTGTATCCTGGGAAGCACACTTTTTGTTCTAAACCAATGGGCATCATAAAGTTTGTTCTAGTACTTCTTCATCTTCATCAATATCTATTGCTTCTTGGACTTCATCTAACTTAGGTAGCCTTTGGTCGTACTTCCTGATGGCATACTCAAATTGACTAATGGTTGTGAAGGACTCCAAAAGGTCACACCGCACCTTGGAAGTTCTTGTCACCCACCCTCGACAAGTTTTCCTTGTCTTCTTTAACTTCTACATTACCTTAACTGCACAAATTACTTATCTTTTTTTAAAGAAATCCCCGGGTCTGGCACCATAATGTGGGGTTTTCTTCAAGCCTAAATCGTACAGTAAGTTGAAGGAGATGAAGAGAGCTCCGAGCTCAAGTAAATGCCATTTGTAGCTGTCACTTTAATTTTATTAGATCAACTTAACTCTTAAGTAAACAATACAAATACATACATTGTACAAAATTAGTAGTTATACTCAAACTCATAAATGAGATGACTTGGAAATGTCAAATATTAAATAATTTATGCTTTGATACCCACTTCAAGTAAGAGAAACAGGAGGAAACATATGCAATAAATATATAAACTTGGGAACCCGAGTGTACAAAGAAAATGGTGGTGCTATTTCAGAGGAAGACTTCTCTTAAGTAAATATACAGAAAACCACCTTTCAAAATTCAACACTATCTAAGGCAAGTAACCCATGCTGCTACATATTGATTGCAGTAAGGTCTTTTGCCAGGCATCGAGAGTAGTAGCCAAAGAAATATCTTGTTTATCGTCTTAAACACAGTCCGTCACCCTGCTGCCAGTGACTTCATCTAGATTTAAGGGGGGGGGGGGAATTTTCTCCACAACCAATGTTCTCGATACTACACCAGGTTTCTCATCCGTTCATACTTGTATAGCCAGTGTCAAACATCGATTGTTCAGATATATCCCCTAGCACGTTTAATACCGTTTAGCATAGCATATACCCACTAGCATGGTAATACTGGCTACCACAGTAACACTGGCTAGCACAGTAAACATTGTTGGGAGTCCTGCCTTATTATGAATATTCTCTTAAGTATGTTAATTAGATTATGTCTGTTCAGGAGCGAAGCAAGTGTAAATTTGATTTTAATGGAGTCTTATTAAATGAGTTTCCCATACACAGCGAAGTACTCTAAGGGAATATGTTATCACCTGTCTTGTTTATCCTTTATAAGAATTTATAATGTACACAACCGTTGGGGATGGAAGAATAGAATAGGACTGGATTAGTAACAGAAAAATAGTGGTCATAGAGTATACTAAAGTAGCTTGGCCAAGGCACCAGCTGCCAGTTGAGATACTACCACTAGAGAGGTTTTGGATCCTTTGACTGGCCAGGCAGTAATGCATTGGATCCCTATCTCTGGTTATGGCTTATTTTTTCTTTGCCTAAACTTACACAGAATAGTCTGGCCTATTCTTTACATATTCTCGTCTTTCCTCATACACCTGGCAACAATGAGATACTAAATGCTTCTTCACCCAAGCAGTTAATTACTGTACTACAATTTATTCAATGTACTTTCCTCTTGGTAAGCATCTCTTCTAGGAGAACGACACTCCAAAACTAAACCACTGTTCTCTAGTCTAGGGTAGTGCCATAGCTTCTGTACCATGGTCTTCCACTGTCTTGGGTTAGAGTTCTCTTGCTTGAGGGTACACTCGGGCACACTTCTATCTTATTTTTTTTCCTTCCTCTTGTTCTTTTGAAATGGTGTGTTAGGTAGGCTTAACAGAAGGGTGCCATGGATGCCTGGTGGTTTATCAAGAGGTTGTCTTTTCCTTTTCTGATTCTTTTTCTTCTCAAAACCATTCTTACTGTCCTCCCCTCAGTTGAAGTGGCTATCCTGGAGGGTATTTAGCCTTGCATGGTGTATTGGCTCCTCTATGTTGACCAATTTTTCCGACTTTTTACTATAGTCTATGGGTTTCATCAATCACTTTATTTATAATGCTGTACTTATTGTTTTGTTATAATTCTTGTTAGTCTAGTTTTAAGTATGATGTCTATTTCTTATTTCTATTAATTATTATGCTATCGGAGACATTGAGCAAAATCTGGGGCCATTATGTCCTACATTTCATCAATGTCGTCTTTTATATTCCAATATTCGTGGTCTTCACAGAAATATTGAAGAACTTACAGTTGCGTACAGACAGTATAGATTGTTCTGTGCTCAGAAACTTTGGTATCCAATATGAGGCACCCATCTTAGTTCCTTATAACCGGTTTTAAGATGCCAATAATGTTGAAACGTGATGCCATCCCTAGGGCCAGAGGAATAGCAGTGTATATTAGGACCGAGTATCCTGCTTCTCTTAAGTCCTGCTATCAATGTGGATATCATGATATTCATGTAACAAAAGTTTGTGGCAGGCATACCAACTTTTATTTGTGTTCCATTTACTGGAATCTAGACATGGATGATTCTGTCTTCGTTGTCTTCTTACCATTATGGCTAAGATATAGGAAGATGATAGAAAGGTTTCTTTTGTCTTTGTTGGTGATTTTAATGCTCACCATACGAAGTGGTTAAGTTCTATCTCTCCTACCGATCGCCACGACTTAAGAGCTTTAGACTTTGCCTTGGAATCAGGCTGTGAGCAAATCATAAATGAAGCTACTCGCTGGTCTGGTAATTGCTTGGACCTCGTATACACTGACTCCCCTGCTGTTATAACTAGTAAGGTTGGTTCTCCAGTCTGATCATCTGATCATACCTTGATTTCATTAGCAGTGAAGACTAAGCAGCCTGTCCCATATATACATCGTACTCTTGTAAAATCTATATGAAATCCCAAGCAGATTGGAATGGGATTTTGTATATTCTTTTGTGCTTGAATTGGCCACAATTATATAGTGGTGTAGATACTGTTGTCCCTTTGAATGAGAATCTAGTCAACATAATTGATAGGTGTATACCTTTTCGTGTGCTAAGGTACCGAGTGAAGGACAAAGCGTGGTTCAAATTATTGTAGACGTGCTTATTTGGAGAAGCAGGAGGACTATCATCTTTGGAAGGGTAACAGATCAGATATGATCTGGAACAACTATACTCAGCTTTGAGCTTTTCATCAGAGAGTTTATGCCTCAACTGAAAAGGAGTGAAATTTAACCATAAAAGAAACCCTTCCTGGTATAACTCAGGAACATAAATGGTGGTCTACCCTTAAATTTGTACTTTTTAGTGTATATAAGTGGTTCCCAAACTGGAGGGCGCGCCCCACTAGGGGGGCGTGAGGATGATACAAGGGGGGCGTGAAGTCATCTGCTCAAAATTACTTGTTTAATAGAATAATAAAATCATTAAAAGAACAAATATCTGTCATTACATACATGCATCCATCTCACTAAATTTGACCAGAAATTGTCCCTTAGTCTCATAAGTATTTCCAAATATTATATGCCATGTTTTCAAATTATCCATTCTAAAAATTGCAACTCAATTTTGCCAATTTGCTAATGTTCAAACTTTTTTTCAGTCACTTTGAACCAAATGTCAAAGAGAAAGCCCGTGGCCATATTTACTATAGCCTGAATAGGTAATTATTCAGTTTCTAGTTTAAATCCAATGTTTATAGTCTGATTTGTATTTAGCGTAACAGGATTATAATACTTGTAATGTCATTCAGGCTTTTGAACATTTCTATTAACTATTCACTATGCCACCAAAAGAGAGAGAAAGAGAGGGATTGTATGTAAACAGTCTTTATATAACTATTTTTGTTAAAATAAGATTTTTGTGCTAAAATCTCTATCAGACTAACCGTGTTAGCTATGTTTTGGGCATGACTGCATTTTATAAATAAATCCTGAATAGTTTAGGAGTTTTATTTGTACATCTAATGGTAATTTATAGAAGTGAAGTGAACATAATTCATTTATCCTTTAAAATAATTACTACATGTAGCAAAACAAATAGTAGTAAAGATGATAATGCAATGAAGGAATGATACCATACTTTATATTTAGCTTCAACATCGGCAATAACATACCCAGTTGCCATAATTTGTCAGCTTAATGAAATAACCTATCATCTAAAGTTGAACCTAATTTCCGAGGAGGCCATGGTTTATTGCACAGTGAAAGAATATGACAAAGACTTTATGAATGGCGGAACGATACATAAATGTGGGTGGGTTATTTATGCTAGCGTAGTAATACTTCTGTACTGTAGCAGTAGTGCCGTAACAGTACTATACATGAATTAAACGTTTAGGCCAACTGCTGGGATCCTTGAGGATCATTTACCACTTCTTACAACTACTCGAAAAATTATTTTTTTTAGCCAGAATTTAAATTTTCTAATCCAACAATGCCCATGATAGCCTTCATTGTTATCCTGAATTACAACGAGGCCAAAGTGGGTGGAGCCTCGTGAAGTCATCATTCTGACGACAATTACTGGTGAAGGTTTAAAGCCAAAATATGGTACCAGTTATTTATTTATTTATTTTCTTTTTTACAGTAAATACGTAGGTAGCTAGACAATAAATAAAAATTACTGGACATTGGATATAGCAGTTATCAAATCAAGCTGGTCTACTACGTTTTTGAAAATTACCAACTAATCCATACACCTTGTCAATCTGATTGTGACCTATAAAGTAGACTGTAATTTCTTAGGAAACTTATTCTGGGAGTTAGACCTATAATCGAAGTGTTTTTGTATTTATTAACATATTTTGTTCGTTTGTTTATTATGACAATTCTCAGTGGAGAGGTTTCAGAGTTCATAAAGGTGTACTGCTTTGCTTTTATTTACACTTTTGTGTTATTGTTGGCAGAGGTATAGCCTTCGTAACGTATAGCCAATCATCGATCGAGAAAGAGAGAAGAAATGCCGTCATAAGTTACGTAACGAGTGCGTTCGAAACCTTTTCTCTGAGTAAGTTGGCCCGTCTTCAAAAATCGTCACTTTTACTTAATAAAGTACCAAATTTATTCAACCTACGTAATGCAGAATACAGTCAAAATTTATGTGTAGACATAATGTGCATTCTGATTAAGCGTTATATTTATGAAATTCATAGAAAAAAAGTTATTGCGAAAAAAAAACCGTGTTACAGAGGCCCTGAATCTCATAGTAGTTTTGTTTTGAGTGTGTTGTAGAGACCTTTGGATATTTAGTGTTTTATATATTGCTGTCTGGAAGTTATTTAACGGTAACAAAATTCGTGTATTAATGTTTTGAAGATTAACAGTTTTAATGTAAAAGCAAACACGGCAATTTCGAATTCAAGAGGCTGATTAACTTGTCAGTCGTAGTATATATAATATTATATGTCTGGTTTTCAGTGAAGAGTCATAGTATGGTATAATTTTTTAGTGCCTACTCCACGGGAGCCATATCATGTAATATATTTTGGTGCCTCCATCACGGAACCATCAACATAAGTGTATAATATATTTTTGGTGCTCAGACCAAGGAACCATACAATATAAAAGTATATTTAAATTACGTATCAAATGATAATCGATTTGATCTCCCCCTCATTTTTAGCATGACAATTGACTGTTCTGCACTTCCTATTCACTCCTTGAATTCTGTAACAAGTAATCCAGTGCTGGTAATGATGGTTCCTGATTATCTTTTTTTTTTTTTTTTAAATTGAGTTGGTCAATATTACTCCTCCGAAAAGGCAGTTCATCTCATAACGACTCTAAACCTGCAGGACCTAAATATTTCTGTGGTTGATCACCAATCTAGTCTTCCTCCTCCCCACAACTAATGTATTAATCTTTTCCTGCATTTCAGCCATTTTAGAGGCAATAGGAGTTATATCATCTGCATATTCAAGATCACATACACTCTGGTCCCCATTCCATTAACTTTCATTATCCATTTCTTGCATTACTCTGTTCATAACATTATCAATTTCCATAACAAACAGTAGGGGGAACAGTATTCCATGTTCCCTAGTTTGCTATTTGGTTTTCGTAAAGGTCCTGGAGCATGTGATACCTTTCTTACAATCGCCAATGTTGTACAGAAATCTCTTGATTTTGGTCTGGAGGTTCGTATGATTGTCCTTGATTTTAGTGCTGTCTCTAGCCGTGTTAATTATGAGGCAATTGTTTACAAACTCAAACTTTTGGGAGTGTGGTGGTAATTTCTTATCATCATTATTGAATTTTCAAGTAATAGAGCTCAAAGATTTGTTGTTAATGGGCACCATAGGGAGTGTAGGAATGTGATATCTGGTCTTCCACAAATTACTTTTATTTTTCGTGTTATTTATATGACATGTTGTTTGACCTAGAAAACAAGCTTGTTACATATGCATATGATGCTACTCTCTTTGCATCAATTCCATCTGAATGTAGTAGATCTGGGGTTGCCGAATCTCTTACTAGAGATCTAGCTAAAACTAGTGCATTGTGCAAATTATGTGGTATGAAGTTGAATCCTAACAAACCGCAAAGTATGATTGTAAGTAGGTCAAGGGCAGTGGCTCATCAACATCCGGATCCCAGCTTTAATAATGTTTCTTTAACTTTGTATGACTTAAAACTTTAGGTGTGATTCTTGACAGAAAATTTTCGCTGTCCCTTGCCTTCACGAGGGACTTTTAAGCTTTCATAAGATTAATGAAATCATTACGTGCTGTCCACTAAAGTATGCGAATTATTGATTAGCAACAACTCTCAAAATCTCATATTTTGGAACAAGAAAGAAAAATAGATAAAAAAGGTGCTTTTCTTTGGTCGGTGAAATTAATCAACCTAAATTCAAGAAAACCTATAAAGATAATTGTTGACACTTTAAACTAAGTGCGGAAATTCAACGATGAACCTGTTATCCTGATGAAAATAAACTATCCTTAGTAATAGTTCAAGTGATGTATTAACTGTAACTAGATCGGATGGCTTATATTTAGTAGTAATGCTTATTACCTTTTTTACAGAGAATTGATGTCATTGTTCGTTTTCCTGTGTTAAATGAAAATAACGATCATGATATCTGTGAATTGTAGCAATTACATAAGCGAATGACATCTTATCTTCTCTGGTTACGCCAAAGATACTATCTGTATAAGAATTATTATTATTTTGAAAGAAATATGTAAGTATTTTTAAATGAAAATATTTTTCATTCACTTTACTACGTGTATTGTTTATTTTATGTCGTAGAATCAGAATAGTTTTAATCTTTCATTTCATTAGAGTAGGAACTTAAGTCTAAATATAATTTATTTGCCCAAAGTATTGAAAGATTTTCAGACGTGCCGACGAACTCCTTTACCAGCGTTCTGTGTTGTAATCTGTCTCTACCCACATCATTCATAATCTGTGATCAAACTATCGTTTTTACAATATTCATAGTGATAAATTTCTGGAATATTATATTATATCGATGATATTTTCATGTAGGGGACATATTTTCAGCCATCTACTTCAAACTTTTTGGAATATCCTACACTTATTTTTTCCTGCGCAAGCAGAATAGAGAGAGAGAGAGAGAGAGAGAGAGAGAGAGAGAGAGAGAGAGAGAGAGAGAGAGAGAGAGAGAGAGAGAGAGAGAGAGAGAGAATGTTAAGGGGATGGGGTTAAGAAGTAATTTGACTGTTGCTGTAACATTTGTAAACAGTATATTTTATGATTGGCCTTCAACAAAGAAAATTTGGTTTGGGATTAGCGAACCATTGAAAGAATGTATCAATGGGAAGCGATCTAATAGTTACCAGCAGAGTTTGCGATTTTGACTTTTTGCAGAAAATGTGTATATCTTATATGACAAGGAAGAATGTATAAATGGAGTCTTCTAATATGTGGAACAGAAGAGGATCAATTAATATATTCAACTGTTAATCTTACTGATATCAAGAATTAGTAATCATTTGAAATAAAAACTGTATGGTTATTCATAAGCAGTATATATCCTGGGAATAAGAAACAATTCTAACTAGGCAGAGAAACAAGGATCGTGTGTCACAGCATTTACACCCGCAACCGTGTTCAGATTACCAATGATTGGTTCAATGTGGAGTTCTGCCTAAATTAGTTTTCGAAAACTCATTTATTCTGAAGAGTTTATTTTTCATTTATTTTCCCTTACTTACCATCTCCTTTCCATTGATAGCACTTTCTGGCAAACACCAATTTACCTTAGATCACACTAGGTTTATTTGTTGTCTATCCCAATCGACAACAATTTTTGATTTGCAAAACTCCATGTAAAATTAGTTTTTCACAATGTCAAGTCTTTGTTTTTCACAAGTTATCTATATCGTTGTATGATTATTTGTTACCTTTTATAGCTTTCTTGTTCCTCCTGACCACTGTGAGACTAGCTGTTTTTATTTCGTTAACACATATCTTATAATTATGCAAACTTTGAACATTCAGTTTTATAAAAACTATTTATTATGATTGAGCTAACTTGGTACATCAAAATAATTGCGAAATACCCTTGCATTTTAGAGAAAATTTTCGTCAATTATTTTTTTTTTTTTTTTTTTTTTTTTTTTTTTGTGGGGAGGGGATACATGTCCTATAGAGGCTCATTAAGTAGCCCGTGTAATCTATGTTCGAATTAAGGAAACCGACTATTTATTTGCACAGTACAATTCCTTATGCAACCATCTTTAAGAATGTTAATTTTCATGAAAAGCAGGTTTTCTTTATCAGTATTTATTTGTTCATTCACTAATGTATTTGCCTATCAAAAAGAATTTTGCATTTCTCAAGTAATGATATATGTACATATTCTTTTAAGCAATCATGAAGGAGCAATACTGCGGGAATTTCATTCCTTTGGATTAATTATCTGTTGTTAGTGCAAAGGAAATAATTATTCTCGGCTGTTGGTTACCCCATTGGATGACCAATTGAGTTATTTGAACGAAATTTGGTTATTAGCTAAACATCAGTTTTCAGTCTTGTGGAAATTTGATACAGAATTGGGATATAAATACTGTATTTAGCAATGTATTGGGGAGTTTTTATTCATATTATCATTCTATAATTAAAAAATAATAGATTTGTTTTGCTAATTATAGATAATTCGTCGTACATCAGGAAGTTTAGCGGTATTTTTCTATGATATTCGTGGTCAGAAAAATTTATTAAGGATAACAGAGAAAAACTCACAAATATTTTGGGTCATAAATTATATGTATATAGATAATGTTACACGCCTGATTAATATTATTATAATAACATATAAAACTATTCCAAGTTATACAATACAAAACATTTCTCTATTGTTTTTAAGATTTGTATTCCTATATTACATAAAAGTTAGTTTTTTGATGGAGAGAGAGAGAGAGAGAGAGAGAGAGAGAGAGAGAGAGAGAGAGAGAGAGAGAGAGAGAGAGAGAGAGAGAGAGTGTGTGTAGGGGTGCGGTCAGCTCCCCAAGCGAGTGCGGTGATATCGAAGAGATTTGCATAAGCAGCTTTTATTTATATAAATTATACTAAAATTACAATAAAATTTGAAGAAAACAAATTAATGCTATGACAAATTTTAATGATACAATAAAAAAAAAACATAAAACTAAATTCCTTTGCTGTACTTTGAGTAATGTAATATATGTTAGATAACAAAATTAGAAAAAAAAGGAAAAAAAAAAAGTGAATCGAAATGAACGATGGATTAATAAAAGTGTTTGAGGGATGATGATAGCCTATAGTATATGGGCTAATATGACTAATGCAAATGGTTTAAAATAAAACACCACTTTAAAAGAAAGAAATGAAATAAACATCTCATGACGTGATGAAATATTTGTGTAGTACAGTAAAATTTACATTTGCTACAAGGCAGAAATGTTTTTGGTATACAGTGATGTTAAAAGAAGGGTTATAAAATTGTTCAATCTTACAGGTGGATGGATACTTATATGCTCTTATCTGGAATTCTGATCATAAATATCTTCTTTGAGAACATCTTATCAAATGCTAGTATGTTCATGAAACTGGTTACTCTTTCCCATACTTTTAACTTTCAACTTTTCTTGTTCATTCCTTCTCTAATTACTATATATCAGAGATAACTAAATGCTTAGTCAGACAATCATTAAAGTTTTTCATTTTTTTTTTGTATATTCTTTCCTAATCTAATTTCCCTTCTCTATTGTTTTTCTCCTGAAAATCCTTTGCCTTTCACGTTTCCTCTCTCCCGTCTTTCCTTTTAATTTATCGTCTTTTCGATGGGGGAATTTCTAGCATAAATTCGTATACACTAATTCCACCGAAAGTTTACGAAAAGTCCCAAGTTTTATATTCAAACAGTAATGAGTGATCAATAACAGGAAACATAATTGTACTTATACATAATAAATAAAGCTTATTCCTAATCCTTTTTTAAAACTTATCAACGTCCTTTACTGCTTTAATCAAATCCATTAGTAAACGCTACTATTTTCTTGTTAAATAACCGTAGGCTTCTCATATACCCTTCAAGTTATAGATACCTATAAAAATCCCATTATCAAGTCTGGCTATACGGTCACGGTTCAGTAAGAAATACGGTAGGATATTTAGTGTACAGGTACGGTACAGAAATACTGTACAGAATTACTGTACGGTAATCTTGCTAAAATATGGTACGGTACGATTCACGTACAGAAAAAATTACTAAATTCTGCACCGTACCGTGTTCATGGCTTAGCTATATCACCAAGCAACTACTAATAAATTTTTAGCCACTTTCAGTGACTCTATTAGTAGATCACTTAATGTAACTGTCTTTTCAATGTGTAACTAACCATGAATGTGTGCATGTGTATGCCTAGAATTACTTGAGTGATGTCTCTATAATAGTTGAGGTATCACGTTAAATGCAATTACAGAATTAACTGTTTAACGTAATATAATTTATTCGGCTTCTCAACTTGATTGTGGACGTCTCTTCTGCCCATCACTGATCATGTTGAGTAGAGAGAATTATTCATGTACTGCTGCATGCAACACGTCAAAAATGAGGGCTATATATTCAGAAAGATATGCCTCTAGATATGCCTCTATATATATATATATATATATATATATATATATATATATATATATATATATATATATATATATATATATATATATATATATATATACATATAATGTATATATATGTATATATATATATATATATATATATATATATATATATATATATATATATATATATATATATATATATATATATATATATATATATATAGTCGGACACTTGCTCTTCCTGTTCTTAATGGTATAGGGGAGATAATACGTTTGCATTAACCTTACCGAGTGGTACCACTGCTGTCTCAATACAGAAGGCGTGGGCATGCCGGCCGTGTGAGGGCTATGACGTAATAGCCTGCGTCGGTTGGTCCAAGCGTTCAAACTTAGTCTGCAATCTGTCTTTATCCGAGCAATAGCCTCTGGTGATGCTCCCTTTGTGATCTGTGTCTTATCCTCTAATATTTGATTCCATACTGGGTATTATGCAAGGTAAAAGTTACACATAGTTTACTTATTAGATTTACGGTAGTAAAATAAAAATTTTGTGTTTTATAACTGTTTTACCAGTCGGTTTATATACAAAAGCCAGCAATTCCAGCGTGGTATGTTTGAATATCTTGTGCAAATACCTTAAACTGAAATTATTGCATTGCTATTTCACTTGTTATATAGTCATTAATAACAAGATATACCATGAGAAAAACAAGATGTAAAACAGTTTTACACTGTAATGAAGTTTTAAACTGGGATGTGATAACATTTTAAATTTATCATCACTGTTTTGAATCTCGTGTGGTTGTACGAGAACACGGCAGTCTTTTTAATAATATAAAGGTAAAAAACATAGGCAACAAATTTGCTATCAGAATTTTACTCAATTTATTTTGTTTGATCGGTTACCAGTATTAAAAAGTTTGGATGAGGAATGTTTTCTCAAAAATTATATAACAATAACATCATCTGCCATAAAAGCAACAGGACGTAAGCAGGGTGATGAGATTCTGAAAATTTAAATAAGGGACGCCTAAATCTATGGCGTAGGAACAATTTCTGCGTTTAAAATGGCACCTTCGCAATTTCTGCGTATCTGACAACAAATTGCAGCATAAAAAAATAAATGCAATTTTGGACGATTTTCATATCGCCAATTATTTTAATAAAATGGTGATTCTTTGCTATAAACTCAATAACAATATCTGTCAAGTAAAGGCTATCACTTTTCTAAGCATTCTATGTTTTTTTCTTACGATTTAGTATAGCTATAATTTCTTCGTCGGTTTCAATTTCATCATAAATCTTTAACGCCTTTCACATTTTTAATTTCTTTAAATGATAGTACACAGGAGACAATTATCTAATGCTTTAATTGATATTCAGTGATACTGCATTGGTTATAGATAAATCAAGGTTTTTCAAGTGCTTTTGTAGTAGCAAAATACAGACATACACACACGTACACACACACACACACACATATATATATATATATATATATATATATATATATATATATATATATATATATATATATATATATATATATATATATATATATATATATATATATATATATATATATATATATATATATATATTATTTAGGCATGTTACTCGCCGTTAATAATTAATAGGCAATGTCTTGGTGGCGTCTTTCAAAACTGGAAGATAGCTTTTCTCCGGACGAACTGTCCTGCAGATAGTTTTCAGAATAGCATCTAATTTTTGGTGGAGCGTGTAAGCTCCACGATTTAGTCTGCCTTGAATCTGACATTACTTTCGTCGAGAACTAATGTCAATCTGACTGCAAAAAGTGGAAATGTAAACTTCAGCAAAACAGTGGAGAGCATGCAAAAGTTGCCATGAAGTTCTGTGAAGCCTTGTGAAAAATAAATCATGTATTTAAAAATTGATCGTAAATTCCATCTTTACATTTTCAAGAATCTAAAACTTTCATATTCTAGATTTTGTCAATTAGTTTTGGATTTTCCAAATATTTTGGCATCAATATTTTCACAATCATAGCCTATATATTGAAGTGTAATTCAATCAGCTAATGTAGTCCTGAAGAATGGAAACAAGTGTCGACACCAGGTATTATATAGTGAAACTTTAATGCAATATCCTGTTATTCTGAAAATTATCTGCAGGACAGTTTTTCTGAAGAGAAACAATCTTCCAGTTATGAAATCCACCAAGAACCAAGAAATTGCCTATAAATGCTAAACGTAGAATAACATGCAAAAGTAGTAATATATATATATATATATATATATTATATATATATATATATATATATATATATATATATATATATATATATATATATATATATATATATATATATATTTTATACACACACACACACACACACACACACACATATATATATATATATATATATATATATATATATATATATATATATATATATATATATATATATATATATATATATATATATATATATATATATATATATATATATATATATATATATATATATATATATATATATATATATACTAAGGCCAGTTCTGAGAGACCAGACCAAGACTGGACCCCTATAGGCCTTCTCCTTTATTTTAAGATAGGCAAAGGCTAGGAGAAGGAAAACTCCAAAATCAAACCAAACAAGACCCCAACGGCGGAGCTTCCCAGCACCGGCGGAAGAGGGCAATACCTGTCGGGCAGGCAACAAGGCGGGCCTTGACATAACAAGAACCCGGCAGCCCAATGCAACCAACATCGGAGAAGCCGCCTGTCTCATATGTCTTGAGCCACGGTGAAAATGATGTGGGCCAAGTGTGTGTGCGTGGCCATTGCAAAGCCACGACCACCCAAAACCAAATACCTAGCTACTGGCATTCTGTCGTTTCCTCCACCCTTCTTCATCTCTTTCTCACCATCATCATCATAACCACCACCAGCAAGTCCTGAGGCGACAGCACTGTGGGTGAAGGGGGCAGGCCTGGATAGCTGGAAGCCCTTAGCCCACGACTGCACTCAGGCGGCGGGTCTAAGATTCAGTCGCTCTCTGGTGACGGTGCCGTGACACCAGAGTTCGGCAGCTGGACCCGTGACTGGGCTGGCCTATTGAGGACACCGCAGCCCATCCCACATGGGGAGGCCCCTAGAAAACGTGGGGTAAACATCGGACACGGCAAACCCGTCTGGTCAGCTCACCGCGGCTGGCGGATATCCCACTAATGCGGTCGAAATAACAAGAAAAAAATATTAACCTTAGGTGCGTGGAACATCCGCACCCTCCAAGACGTGACGAACACCAACCGCCTGGAACGACGTACGGCCCTCGTCTGCAAGGAGCTAGCCCGCTTCAATGTTGATGTGGCTGCTCTTGGCGAGACCAGACTACCCGAAGAGGGCAACATCAAGGAAGCTGGAACAGGCTACACCATCTTCTGGAAAGGCAAGGCCCTAGAGGAGCCTCGCATCCACGATGTCGGCTTCGCCATCCGTTCCCAGCTAGTGCAGCAGCACAACCTCGCTCCCAAGGCCATCAGTGAGCACCTGATGACTGCCCGCATCCCCATCACGCGGGACAGACATCTCACCCTGATCTCTGTCTACGCCCCGACTATGACCTCAACCGATGATAACAAAGCTGCCTTCTACACCCAGCTCGACCGCACCATCCAGGCAGTGCCCGCCAATGACAAGCTCATTGTGCTTGGCGACTTTAATGCCCGAGTAGGCAAAGACCATCGCCTGTGGGAGGGAATCATCGGCATCGCATTGGAAATTGCAACGCCAATGGCCAACTCCTATTGGGTCTGTGTGCAGAACACCAACTTGTGGTAACCAACACCATCTTCCAGTTACCAAAGCGACAAAAGACCACATGGAGACACCCACGGTCTAAACACTGGCACACCCTGGACTACGTCCTGACCAGAGCCAGAGACCGAGGAGACGTCCGCATCACCCGATCCATGCCCGGAGCAGACGACTGCTGGACGGACAACAGACTCCTCATCTCCCGACTCTCCGTGATGACCCTACGACCACCTAGAAGGGCACCTGACAGCGTACCACACCAACACTTTGATTGTAGTAAGCTCCGCAACCCACAGGTGGCACAGAACTACAAGGAGGCCTGCAAACAATACCTCGCAGACCCTGTGGGTCAAGCCACTGTCGAGCACCACTGGACCACCCTCAGAAACGCCATGGCCCGTGCCGCGGAGGAAACACTAGGCTTCACCACCAAGAAACGGCAGGATTGGTTTGATGAGAATGATGCTACCATCTCTCTTCTCATTGAAACCAAACGACAAGCACGCCTGACTTTGGAAAACCAACCAACAGCAGCTAACAAATGTGCTCACAAGGTGGCTGAAGCTGGTTGCCAAAGAGGTATCCGTGAAGCCCAGAACACCTGGTGGCAAAGAAAAGCTGCAGAAATACAGAGTTTCGCTGACCAATGTGACCTGCGCAGCTTCTATGCAGCAACAAAAGAAAAATTCGGTCCCACACTGTCATCAGTGGGCAGCCTGAAGGACGCGGATGGGGCCACGACCATCACCGACAGCGAGGGCATCCTGGCCAGGTGGAGGTCTCACTTTGAGAACCTCCTCAATGACCAAGCAGACACCCCAGACGATCTCCTGCGAATGACCCCGCAGCATCCCGTCCGTCACTGGATGGCACTACCACCCTCCATCCATGACTTCAACAAGGCCCTGCAGCGCATGAAGCCCGGCAAAGCCCCAGGGCCAGACAACATCCCGTTGGAGCTCCTCACTCACGGTGGCCCCGGCTTGAGGAACCGTTTGATGCTCCTTATACTGAAAATATGGGAGACCAAGACCCCCCCCCCCCAGTGACTTCCGCGATGCAAACATCACTACCATCTTCAAGAAGGGAGACAGGGAGAACTGTAACAACTACCGGGGAATATCACTACTAAGCATCGCGAGTAAGATTTTCGCTCGGATTCTCCTTGACCGCCTCCTTATTCTCGCAGAAGACGTCCTGCCAGAGTCCCAGTGTGGCTTTCGACCTTCCCGCGGGACCATAGACATGATCTTCTGTGCGCGACAACTACAAGAGAAGAGCCTCGACAACAACAGCCCATAATGTTCATCTTCTGGGATTTGAAAAAGGCCTTCGACAAAGTACCTCGACCTGCCATGGGGGCTGTCCTTAAAAGATATGGCTGCCCACCCGATTTTGTCAAGCTGGTGCGTGCCCTCCATGACGGAATGGTTGGGAGAGTCTGCCACCAGAACTCTCTTTCAGACCCATTCCCCATCAACGGCGGCCTGAAGCAGGGCTGTGTTCTGGCCCAGACGTGTTTCTCGCTATACACCGCAGCAATGCTCAACGAGATTCCCCCAGACACACCCTCAGTCGACCTACGTTTCCGCATGGATGGAGGCGCTTTCAACCTCGCTAGACTCTGCGCCAGAACCAAGACCACCTTATGTGCAGTGCGAGAACTGCAGTATGCTGACGACAATGCCACCCCAGGTCAGACGGCAGAGAACCTGCAGTCGTTAGCTGATGCATACAACTCTGCCTACGAACGTTTTGGGATGCAAGTGAACTCAGACAAAACCAAGACCCTCGTCCAACATCCCCCAGGACTGATGCTCCCCAACTTCAATACCACAGTGAATGACCAACCGTTAGAACAGGTGGACCAGTTCTCCTACCTAGGGAGC
>NC_090740.1:86438832-86443832 GCF_036898095.1 Palaemon carinicauda
ATTCGCTAAGACAGTAATTTCAAATTAATTTTATCAAAGTCAAATTCCCCCCCTTTTTCTGTCTTTAGCGACTTGACGAACCTCAATTTAATTTCAAGTAAATTATATATATCACTGGAGTTGGAACCGTGGAAGAAAACAGCAAAAGCATTCTATTCTCATTGTAAAAGTTTTGTGTTTATTAGTGCGTGTGATCGCACCGCAAACCCTTTTGTTTTGAAAACCGCGTGGTAGATTTTAGTCCTATTGTTTAGCAGGATAGCCAACCGCGTGAGAAGAATTTGTGTTCTTTTCTCTGAGTGTTTATTATCACAGTGGTTAAAATTTTCCATTTATTAAAACATTGTGCATTAGGTGAATGTCTTATTGTGTTATTTTGTGCTTAAAAAAGAAAATAAGTGAAGTGAAACTTACGATATTTTAGGACAAAAACCGTGGCAGGCTGAGCACGTGTTCATTTCAAAACATGGCCAAGCTGATATAACTCAGCCCATCGCCGTGTTTCCGAACGAAGCCAAGGTTTAATATTGTCTGTTATTATTATCTTTGTCAATTGTTTACCAATTCTATGCAGACCCGAGATTTTAGTCGAATTTCGTTGTATTCACGCACATCAATCATTTAATCTTGTGCATGGAATATTTTATCATTTATCTTTAGTGCTAGGATACCGGCTAGTCTCATATCGGAACCTTTGCTTTGATTCACGTAAACGTTTTACGGCAGTGAGGCATAATTCTGTAGAGTAACGGTAAGACCACGTGGCGTTCCTTATTTCGATTTTTTTTTCTTTTGATAGTAAGGGTTCTTAATTTCATTTTATTACTTTCGTGGGATATTTTTATGTACATTTTGAAAGGGATAATTTTCGTAAGACTGAGTAATATTGTTAACCTAAAGATAAAGGATTTATGATATCACATTTAATTTATTTTTTCAGTCAGGGTATAGGATCATTTAGATAAAATATTTGGGAGTGAAATTTCTTAAATTCATTTATTTTACTAAAGGGAAAGTATGTAAAGGGGTTGATGTCCTTAACGAAACATTAAGCAATCTCCGTGACATTGTTTGTTTTATTTAATTTGTTATACTTTAAGTATAAATACAAACTTCGCATTAAAGTCAGAGTTGCAAGTGGTGGTGTTGCAAGAATGCACCCACACACTTTTACAAATCCATTTCTTCTTATGACTAGAAGAGAGAGTCACACATCGTGGAGATTCCATTTTTTTTCCTTAAGACTAGCATAGGAGGGTCACACATCGTGGAGATTCCATTTTTTTCCTTAAGTCTGGCATAGGAGGGTCACACATCGTGGAGATTCCATTTTTATTTTCCTTAAGACTAGCATAGGAGGGTCACACATCGTGGAGATTCCATTTTTTTCCTTAAGACTAGCATAGGAGGGTCACACATCGTGGAGATTCCAATTTTTTTCCTTAAGACTAGCATAAGAGGGTCACACATCGTGGAGATTCCATTTTTTTTCCTTAAGACTAGCATAGGAGGGTCACACATCGTGGAGATTCCAATTTTTTTTCCTTAAGACTAGCATAGGAGGGTCACACATCGTGGAGATTCCATCTTTATCCTTAAGACTTGAATAGGAGGGTCACACATCGTGGAGATTCCATTTTTTTTCCTTAAGACTAGCATAGGAGGGTCACACATCGTGGAGATTCCATTTTTTTCCTTAAGACTAGCATAGGAGGGTCACACATCGTGGAGATTCCATTTTTTTTCCTTAAGACTAGCATAGGAGGGTCACACATCGTGGAGATTCCATTTTTTTCCTTAAGACTAGCATAGGAGGGTCACACTTCGTGGAGATTCCAATTTTTTTCCTTAAGACTAGTATAGGAGGGTCATACATCGTGGAGATTCCATTTTTTTCTTCCTTAAGACTAGCATAGGAGGGTCACACATCGTGGAGATTCCAATTTTTTTTCCTTAAGACTAGCATAGGAGGGTCACACATCGTGGAGATTCCATCCTTTTCCTTAAGACTAGCATAGGAGGGTCACACATCGTGGAGATTCCATTTTTTTTTCCTTAAGACTAGCATAGAAGGGTCACACATCCTGGA
This sequence comes from Palaemon carinicauda, assembly GCF_036898095.1. Lineage (NCBI taxonomy): Eukaryota > Metazoa > Arthropoda > Malacostraca > Decapoda > Palaemonidae > Palaemon > Palaemon carinicauda. The sequence continues at coordinate 86,440,922 of NC_090740.1, forward strand.
GATTCCATTTTTTTTCCTTAAGACTAGCACAGAGGATCATTCATTGTTGTGATTCCATTTATTTATGACTAGCATAGAGGATCATTCATTGTTGTGATTCCATTTTTATATGACTAGCATAGAGGGTCATTCATTGTTGTGATTCCATTTTTATATGACTAGCATAGAGGATCATTCATTGTTGTGATTCCATTTTTATATGACTAGCATAGAGGGTCATTCATTGTTGTGATTCCATTTTTATATGACTAGCATAGAGATTCACCCATTGTTGTGATTCCATTTTTTCAAACGACTAGCATGGAGATTCACCCATTGTTGTGATTCCATTTTTTTTATGACTAGCATAGAGATTCACCCATTGTTGTGATTTCATTTTTTCAAAAGACTAGCATAGAGATTCACCCACTGTGGTGATTCCATTTCTTTTTATGACTAGTATAAAGGTTCACCCATAGTTGTGATTCCATTTTATTTCGTCCAGCATAGTGTCACCCATAGTTGTGACCTCATTTTTCCCTGACTAGCCCAGAGGGTCACCTACTGTATAGTGGTGATTCCCTTTTTTATTGTGTATTACAGTGGTCATATATATCATTACTTGTTTGGATGCATTACAACCGGACAGCCTAAGCTCACCCATTTTCGTGGCGCTGGTTTTCAAGTTAGGCTCCTGTTCAATTACTTTTATTCTTTCTCGAAGGGCATTTTTCGCAGCCTGTGTGCATTTTCCCCAGCTCCATCTTCATCCTTCCTTCCACGAGACTCTTGCGTAAGGCTAGAGTGTCTTTCCCCTCCGTGTAATTTCTTGCACGGTCAACACCGTACCTTGTTCTGTTGAGTTTGTTCTTGTTGCTGTCTCCACAAAAAATGAGCAAAATGACTGCTGCTGAGATTAGCGCATTTGTGGATTTGGCAGAACGACAAGGCTATGAGGGAGAAGCATTGCGAAGGTATGTGCGGTAGCTCATGAATGAAGACAAAGCCCGGAGAAGGACAGGGCAAGAAAGGTTGCGGTATGAAAGAGAGAGAGCGCATGAATTAAGATTGCAGGAGATGGACGCCCGATTGGCACAACTCAACCACTTGCCACCTCAACGCAATGTTGCCAAAGTCCAGCAGGACAATCTCAGGAAGGTCCAGTTCATAGAAGGAGTTACCAAAAAACTTCCTACAGTGGAGTTCCAGATAACCACGCCCCAGCTCCATAGGAAGTGCGGACTAGGGGAAATGAGCGACATCGGACATGAGGGCTACGATTTGCGCATGGGTCAAGAGCCCATGACGGTGGCGCGAGTGCCCCTCAGATGCAAGAAGGCTGCCAAGCCGGAGCCTAAAGCATTGAAGACGCGACCTGCAGGGAAAGACAACTGGGTAGGTACCATTAACCTTGGGAAATACCTTGGTTAAGTGAGGAGGCCCAAGAGTTTTCCTCCTCCAGCAGTGAGTCTGAGCCTCATACGCCAGAAGTTAATTCTGGTGAAGGTGTGCTGCATCCCACCACAGGGGATAGAGCTATTTCCAGCACCATGCCAGAGGTCTCAGAGGAGAGCCAGGCGTCTCCCCCTTCCAGAAATGAGTCTAAGCTTTGTACCCGAGAGAGCTCCCCAGCTAAAGCAATGATGCTTCCCAACAGGCCAGAGGTCTCAGAGGAGGACTGAGGGGCAGCACCCATCATTCCAAAGACCCTCAGGAGCCAAACAGAGCCCATCAGATTTCAGCTGTCGGACAAGATGCTGGAAAACTACGGGGAAGTTGCTGATACAGACAAAGCAGAAAGAATTACTCTCTCAAAGGAAAACTTCCTGCAGAAGGATGGGGTGCTCCTCAAAATCACCCGAGGTTCTCACGATCCTGCTGAGGCCCTGCGTCAGCATGTAGTTGTCCCCCATAATTCCCGCTTGCCGGTGCTACAAATGGCCCATGAGGGACTGGGAGAGCACTCTGGGGTGAAGCGCACAACCCAACTGCTGCAGCCCCATTTTTTCCGGCCGGGCTTGCAGAAGGGTGTTAAGGCTTCCGCAACCTCCTGCCATCCTTGCCCAGTCTCCGGTAACTATAAGCAATCAATGCTGAGGGCCTCGCTCCAACTCATCCCATCCATTAGTGTCACAGAACTAACACAATTCTTTTATTGGTATGGCTTCCTAGCCACATTTCAGAAGGACGAAGGTTCCCACTTAGTGGCAGAGGAGTCACGACCTCTGACCATACTCATAATTCATTTTTGGCTTCACCAGGTGCAAGCAGGAATTCCCAACTGTGGGATTTACTTGAATTTCTTCCAGACATGGGATAAACTCCAAACTCAAGAGAATAAGCTCTCAGGCATGGGCTCATCTCTTGAGCATCTTGGATCCTATTGTGCGGACCAAAAGTTCCCGCTGACATTCCTAAAGGACAGTAATCCTCTAAACTACTTGACTGAGCTACGTAATGGGAATCAAGGGCTCATGAGGTGCGGCATAGACCTCCAGAACTACAACTGGAAGGTCAAGCGCCTAAAGAACTCGTATGAGAGAGAGGTGTTCTCCCGGCATTAGTGCCCAATGCACAGTGCCATGTCCATAGCGTAGCCATAGTCAGTAGGTAAATTTAGTTTGTATGAAAAAATATTTATTGGCCTTGGTGTCTCCCCAGGTAGATAAACTTGAGGAGCCATCTTGGCATCATTATTTGTATTTAATTCATTTTCATGTATTTATTTTATCCTTTTTTTGCATATATGCCAATTTTCTTTAATTTTATGCCTACCACTGCACTAGGTCACTTAACTTTAACCATCTTCTACATTTTAATTTTCAATTTTGCATTTTTTAATTTTTTCAGTTGCTGCCTCACAGCCAGCATACTTATTTCTATGTGGCACTTAAAGTTAATTTACAGTCAAAATAAAGTAAAATGATGACCC
>NC_090740.1:86453832-86466332 GCF_036898095.1 Palaemon carinicauda
TTCTATTCTAGCATTATAGGACCTTTGTACACTCTCTATTTGCGCAATATCCTTTTGGTAGTGTGGGTACCATATCACATTGCAGTACTCGAGTGTACTACGCACATAAGTTTTGTAAAGCATAATCATGTGTTCAGCTTTTCTTGTTTTAAAGTGTCTGAATAACATTCCCATTTTTGCTTTACATTTAGCCAACAGTGTTGCTATTTGGTCATTCATAACATATTCCTATTTAAAATTACACCAAGGTCTTTAATTGCTTCCTTGTTTGTGATTGTCTCATTATTAGGTCCCTTGTATGCATACACCATTCCTTCTCTGTTTCCATAATTTATTGATTCGAATTTATCGGAGTTAAATACCATCCTATTTATCTCCGCCCATTCATATATTTTGTTTAGATCTCTTTGTAGTGAGTTCCTATCTTCATCACAAGTAATTTCTCTACTTATTCTTGTGTCATCGGCGAAACTTCTCACTACGGAGTTTTCAACATCACAGTCTATGTCTGAGATCATAATAACAAATAGCAGTGCATCTAATACCGTACCTTGGGGCACACCAGATATTACCTGGGCTTCATCTGATTTCTCGTCATTTGCAACCATTATCTGTTTTCTGTTTTGCAGGGAATCTTTTACCCATTTTCCTATCTTTCCCACAATATTATGCTTTCTCATTTTTTTCTCCAATATGTTATGGTCTACCTTGTCAAAGGCTTTTGCAAAATCTAGATAGATCACATCTGTGTCTTTTTCATTTATCATATTATTGTATGTTTTCATAGTGAGCTATCAGTTGGGTCTGTGTACTTTATCCAGGTATGAAACCGTGTTGACCCATATTAAACAAATTATTTTTGACCAAATGGTTCATTATTTTCTTTTTTATTACCCTCTCATACACTTTCATAATATGTGATGTTAGACTAACAGGTCTATAATTGCTTGCCTCTAGTCTTGATCCACTTTTGAAGATAGGGGTTATATAAGCTAATTTATGTTTAACATATATCTCGCTCATATCTATACTCTGTCTTAGCAGTATTGCAAGTGGCTTCGCGATAGTGTTTGCAGTTTTTCTTAACAAAATCGCTGGAACTCCATCTGGTCCGGCTGCCGATCCATTTTTAATTTCGTTTATAGCCCTGACAATATCTGCTTCATTAATATCTATATCCGTTAGATATTCAACATTTTCTTCTCTCATTTCTGTTTCATTATTCTCATTTGCAATTCTTAGCGTGAACTCACTCTTATATTTTTCTGCTAATATGTTGCATATTTCCTTTTTTTCATTCGTTAGCCGTCCTTCAATTCTTAGAGGGCCTATTTCTATTCTCCTTTTATTCATCTTTTTTGCATAGGAGTAAAGTACTTTGGGGTTTCTTTTTATATTTTGAAGTGTCCTTTCTTCTAAGTCCCTTTTTTCATTTTCTTTCGACTGTATAATCTTTTGTTCTGCATTTTTTATCTTACATTTTATTTCCCTCATTTTCCACACATTTTTTTCTTTTGCAAGATTTTTCTTCCACTTTTTAATTTTCTGAAATAAGATCCTTCTGTCTCTTGGTATGCACGTCTTTTGTTTATTGTTTTTTTTTCGGTACATATTTTTCAACAATTTTCTTCAGTATTTTGTACAGTATATCCATATTTACCTGTATATTATCACTTATAAATACATTTTTCCATTCTTTATTCAGTTCTTCATTTATTTCTGACCATTTTATATTCTTACTGTAAAAGTTATATTTTCCATATCCTTCCCAAAGTTTTGTGCTTTTATTAATTCTGTGATCACTTGCTTTGGAATGAACTATCAATTCTATGACATTGTGGTCTGAAATTCCCGTGTTATACACTATTATTTCTTTAACATAATTCACCTCATTCACAAATACTAGATCTAGGACATTTTCCTTTCTTGTTGGAATGTGGTTTATTTGTTGCATATTATATTCTAATAGCATATCTTGAAGCTTTTCAAATTGCCTCTTATCTTCTGCGCTACTATTATTATCTTTTTTATATGTATACATACAACCACTTTCTTCTATCCGTTCTTTCCAATCCACGAAAGGAAAGTTAAAATCTCCGGATAGGAGTATACTCCGGTCTTTATGGTTTCTACATATATCATCTATTTTTTCTATTATTATGTCAAACTCCTTAGTGTTTGGGGGTCTGTAAACTACAATATTCATTAGTTTTTCAAATTCAAATTCTACCGCAATCAATTCACATTCTGTGTTGCTGTATTTTTCACATACTTTTCCTTGATTTATGTCTCTTCCATATATTGCGGTTCCCCCTTGATTCCTATTTTTTCTGTCTGATCTATAAGTTTGGAAACCCTTTATCTGGTCATCACTGCCAGTCTCTTGGGATTACCATGTTTCACTTATATTTAATATATCTATTTTTTTCAATTTGGGTTAGTTCTTCTAAGAACTCTATTTTCCTTTTAGAGTTACTCGTGACTAAACCCTGTGCATTCATTACTATTATGGTTTGTGTTTCATCCCCATTATTTAATATTGGTAATAATATGGATTCTCCCATGCTTCCTTCCTGTTCTGATATGATGTTCTTTTCTTCATTTCCCGGAATTCTGCCATTAAAAAATCCAACTTTTCTATTATATTTGCTCTTTCGCCTTCATATTTATTTGTGTGTGTATACCTGCAACTGTCCCCATATCTGCACCAACCCTTGGCATTATAGATGCATTCTTTGTAGTTGGGCTCTAAATTTGCAGGTTTGGGTTGAAAGGCCTCATATCTTGGGGCTCTTGGTTCAAAGCGCGGTATATACACGGCCTGCTTTTTTGTTTCTTTTTTTGTTTCTTTTTTTATTTCATTTTTCTTTTCAGTTTGCTGAGTTTTCTTACTTTCATTCATGGTTGCAGGATGAATATATCGACATTTTTTGTTGTAAATGCATCCTTTTCCTTCTTTTAGGTTTTTGCATATTTTTGGATGGAGATCTCTGCATTCGTCTCCATATCCGTCTAAATACGCACATTTACCATATATTTCATAATTATGGCATATCTTTGGATGCTTGTAGTAGCATCTTTCGCCAAATCTGCAATTCCCTCTTTTCAGCACATTGCAGACTATATCCTTCTTTTCTATTTTTTCTTGTTCTTGCTCTTCCCTAAAATTATGTAGGTACGGGTAGAGTCTCTTGGGTCTATTATTTGTTTCCATCTGGTAATTTATTTCTTTATAAGTATGTTGTTGGATGGCATCATAGGTTATATCAATTATTTCTTCTGCATCCTTACACATATCCTGTTCATTGTTCTCTTCTTCTTCTTTTTCTTCTTCTTCTTCTTCTGTTTCTTCTTCTTCCTCTTCTTTATCTTCAACTATTTGCAGATTTAGTCTCGACTTAATTATATTTTCTATCCAGACTAAGCATGTTGAGCAGAATACCTTTGTGTCTTTATTTTTTATTTTTTGCTGTATTTCAGCACATGTGGGATGTGTTGGGACATGACAGGCATCACATTTTCTAATCAATTGTTGAGGATTATTAATGGAATACCATATCTTACATGTATTACACCATTTTGGCATTCTTTTTCCCATTGCATCAATCAGCATATTCACCATATTGGAGGGTAAAACCTTATGTGTAATAAACGGAGACGCCCAAAGACGATCTCGAAATAGCTATATAGATAATCACACACACATACAAATACACACACACACACACACACACACACACACATATATATATATATATATATATATATATATATATATATATATATATATATATATATACATATATATATATATATATATATATATATATATATATATATATATATATATATATATATATATGTATATATATATATATATATATATATATATATATATATATATATATATATATATATATATATATATATATACATATATATGTATGTATATATATATATATATATATATATATATATATATATATATATATATATATATATATATATATATATATATATATATATATATATATATTAGGAAGCAGTATCAGCTATAATAGAGAGCAGTGACGTTAGACAAGGAATCAAAATTTAGATATGAATATTGGGCCATTCTCCTTTATTTTGAACCTGAGTGTGCTCATATGTTTGTGTCTTACTGAGAAGTAGATGCAATCATAGTAGAAAATATCAAAAGTGTGAGTTCAGTGATACTCCTAATATTCCTCTAAGTCCTCTGTGTCTGGTTGGAATCAAAAGTACCAAGCTTTTTACCTAGGCTTCTGTTCAAATTCTGAAAGATTTTGATTTTCCAAACATTATCATTAATACCATCAACATTGACAAATTTACCATCATTATCAGTGTAAGTTTAGGCAATATCAAATTAATATGTGCTGAAAATCCAATACCATTTTCAAGTTCTACGAACAAATTAGTCATATAATATTAATTAAATAATAACTCCGCCGCATTACAGGAAAATCCAAAAAGGTTTAACTATATGATTATTATATAAGCAACTTCCCATATCCAAATGTATATTCATTATTATATCATTTTGAAATTAAAAATTTACCATATGTCCTTAATTAAAAGTCTGCTGTTGAAATATTTCCAATAAAAGTTACATCACTATCGCCCTACCTAATTAAAAATGCAATACTTATATTCCACCAAACGACCACCTTGAGATTACTTCATGTACAGTACATCTCGATATTTCAGAGTATGAAAAAGTGAAATATGCAGAAATCACACAAACACCTACAGTCAATCTACTGATAAATTATCAAATAATATTAAAAGTAATGAATACAGTCTGTCACACAAAAGAGATCTCTTCCAAATTGCAGTTTTCATTTTCAGAGATTGGACATTTGGGAGAGCTGGTTAAAGTTGTGTTGTGGGACTCAGTCGGCTCTTTGCTATCTTACAGAAACAGTAAAGATACACCAGGTCAGCTAATGTGTAGCTTAAGAAGAGAAGCATCAATAATGTGACTTTACACGCCCTGGTCTCGCACTCGTGTGTAACCTAACTAAAGGACCATAGCCCCAGTTAGATACTCATAGAACAAACGTAAGTAATATGACCTAGTGTGTGTTCACATATCTTTCTATTCATTCCTTCATTCCGTCAGTGATAATGCCAAGAACTGCACATTATTTGACTGTTGTAATACTCACGTGAAAAAAAAAAACTAAAAACTCACATATAAAATGCCATTGTTTTCCAAAAACTAAGCAATAATAGACCAGTATCCACATGCATATTGTGATGCAGACTAAATAAACGTGTATGTTACTGTTTGCTGGTATTCAAGAAATGTTTACTAAAACCTAAACAGTATATGGGCTCTCACATAAGATCAATGATGTGCATTTAAATGTAACAGGTCAACAAAGACAGCCCATTAAATTGGCATCTCAATTGCTATCTAGGTCATGTGTTAACTTTCCAAAATATATACTAAATTAAAATTGTGAGTAATTACTCACAAGTGTCACTATACCTTAAATATATATTTTACATTTGTTAAATATCTGATAATAAATCTTAATTGAAAATGGATTCATTACTAAAGCGTCCATAAAATATGAAAGTTACAATAGTGGCACTTTTGAGTAATCACTCAATTTTTTAGTAAGTATATTTTGAATATATTAGTATATCAAATGTACGATGGCATCACCAACTTCTGTGTATGTACGCTGGCATCACGAATTTTGTTTGGTTGACAATGTTGACATGTCAGTTCCACGTCGATTAGTGAGGAGACCGAGATATTTTCTTTTTATAACCCCTTCCCCCTTCCTCATCATATCTTGCTAATTATTGCTTTCCCAGGAAGATGTTAAATACTTTTCACCAAAAGATTCATCTTTATCATATTTTCCAGACTTCCCACATTGTCTCTCCACCTGTCCTATCATAAAATCATGTTAAGTGCAAATTGAATACTTCTGTTAACTGTAGTGGTAATATTATTCAATGCATATAATAATAGTCTTTTAGACCACTTCATAACTTCAAGCTGCATATTATCTTAGACTATATTGATAAACTTCAATAACTCCATTATCATAGTTCAAAACAATTGAACAATATCACAACGCAAATTCAGCTTTCATAAAAAGTTTAACATCAGGTAAATTATGGCAATTGAAATTAAATCAAATTTCTTTAGAAAAATATTGCGTCAAAAGCAACTGAATTTTATATAAGGGTTACTGATTTTGGCAAGTAACCCAGAGTTAAATAAAAAGTCTTCCATATTCAATAATATACCTTAACTTTTTAAAATTGAATGCTAAAAATATCAGTATTGAATTGTAACTTGCAAAACTTTTCTTTTGATACATTTAATCTATATTTTCTTTATAATCAAATTGAACATTTTATTTGTAAATATTTATCTCCTAAATTATTTCCGAAAGTGCATTAAATTCTTATACGATATCTATATTGAAGCTGGGAATTCCTTCTATCGAGGAATCATTAATTATAATTTTTAGTTTTTTGTTTGAATAGATTCAAGTTTTCAACTTCCATTTAGGTTTATAAAACTGACAAGAATTTAAATTCATTTATTCTTAAATCTCCTTAGCACATAAACTCTTTTATCTTTTTTTTTCTTTCTCTACCGTGCTTATAAAATACATTCTCTTCAAGCAATTTAATTTTTTTTTTAAATCACAATTAAATAGATTTACACGATCTTTGTTTTATTCCCCAGCCCTTTACAATAAAATGACATGTACAATAATTTTTTCGCTATGTATGTGTTCTGGAAAAGCACATAACACATTTTCCCTTTATTATCGAAACTTGACTAAACGAACATGCAAAGCATATTTGAATACTTAGATCATTTTTCACAATGGAAAATATCTTTTAAAATATGTGTACTCTAATATATCATGCTAATACTATTCCATTCTTGATCTACACAATTTTTGGAAAGTCTCAGTCATATGTACACTGCCATTTCACTTTTTTGCACTAAAGTCAATAACATTAGCTATCAATTACATCAATTTCATACACATCTATTCGACATATTATTAGGGTAAGTGAAAATATAAGATTTATAATTTTTATCATCATTATCATTACCATAGTAGAAAACCCTCTTTAAAACATATTGAATTTAACAATGATCATTAATGTTTACTCTCTGGAAAATTTTATGCTCCAATTTATTCCTTTTCTAATTATTATACAGAAAGTTATGTACTACGAGCAAAATGTAAAAAGAGGATCCAATACTTTTTTTCAAGCTTGGTCTGGGTTCGGTAGTATTCTATCCTTCAGTCCTCAATGGTCTCTTGTCACGGCTACGTTTTGAAGAATTTTTCTCTCCATCTACTCGACAGGGTTTAAGAAAACTTAAAGAAACTCGGCCATCTCAGCTCTATTTGTAACCAATTTTTAGGTCGAGGCTTTATGCCAAGGAGTTTGCCTCCTTCCATGCTGATAGTTGTAGAAAGGTGCTCTGGCACACTTCTTTATATCCGTGGATGCCGGAAGTATTTTTTTAGCTCTGTGGCTAGTTTTTTAATAGCCAAGGCAAGACCCTCGACCCTACAATCACACACCGTCTATGCAGATAGCCTAGTCTGTTGTTGCCTTAGATGTTAATTAGATATATTTTTCTTTTATTTGTAGGTATGAAAAATATTTCTCGTTTTGCATTGGTTTCTCCTTTTGAATGATAAATGACCAAATTCTTCGTTGTGGCAGAGTTATTCTTGTTCCTGATCATTTATTATAAGCTGACATTTATACCATAGAATAATCTAAGATTATATAAAACGGCGCTCACTGTAGATGGACATGGTGGTGCAGAAGTAATTATAAGAAAATAGTTGCCACGCACCCCTGGATATGACATTAAAGATGGCACCCAAGCATTGGTCTTCATCATGTTGTCCTACACAACATAAGCAATTTAGTTAATTAAAGCAACTTTGATTATTCATGTAACATGGAGCCTGAGCTACAGCAAGAAGCTTATTTTTTTTTCAATTATTGGGAGATATACTAAGTCGAGAGTGTTCATAACGGATTAAAAATGAATACATATGCTCTTTTATGTGTACGCGTTTCACGACACAAAAACTTTTATTTATGAAAATTTATTTTGCTATATTTCCCAGACTATACAGTACGCCTTGGAATATTTTTTTTCCTTTATGGTAACGGACAGTGTGTATATTTTCATTTTATATTTATTAGAAAAAAAATATTCATGTTAAACTTTGATCAATTCCTAATAAATATTTTATATGCGTCGCCTATTTCAGAAGTGTACGACACAGCTTTAAATGGCAAACGTATTTGAGTACTATATGAGAAGTATTATGGGAATTTACACCCATATAAAAAGTTTATAAATAGAAGTTTCTTAATCATAATTTTTCCTATAGAACGAAATGTTTGTCTTTATTTTCTATCATATTTCAGAGGTAAGCCTAGCTTTTGATTCTTCATTACCCTTCCTTAATGTGTTCAGAAAACTTCATGAAACCAACATCTTGACAGCAGACATAATCATTTAAAAAAAAAAAAATATGATATATGTTAAAAGTTATATTCAACGTTATTACCTATTTTGTTTTATGTATGCAGCCTTCTAACAGACTTTATTTTTTTTTTTTTTTTCAAAATCTGGTTTTGAATCTCAAAATATAATTAATATATTTATGAATATATACCTAAACAATAATATATAACTTTAGTCAATGTCGATTTACGCATCATATCTGAGTGTAAAATGTTTTGAGTGTAGGAAGCTTATTTCATGATCTTGGCAAATAGGTTACATTTTCAGTGTAGGAAGCTTATTTCATGACTTTCTTGGTTAGTAAGTTAAATTTTCTTTTACGAACCTTATTTTATGAACATTTTGGGTGATAAGTTACATTTTAAGTTTAGGAAACTTATTTTATAACATTTTTGGTTAGTAAGATACATATTGAGTGCATACATTTCTTTAAATGACATTCTTGGCCTATTTGTTAAATATTGGGTGAATGAATCTTATTTTATGACTGTTTTAGATAACAAACTACTTTTTGAGTGGAAGAAGCTCATTTTATGGTGTTCTTTATTAATAAAATAGATTTTGAGTTTACGAGGCTTAGGTTATGACCTTGCTGGCTAATAACTCAAATTTTCAGTGTAGGAAGTTTATTTTATGACTTACCAGGGTAATGTTACAGTTTGTGAGTAGAAAGTGTATTTTATTAGCTACTAGGCTAATGAATCACATTTTGAGTGTAGGAATCTCATTTCATGATCTTCTTTGCTAACAAGTAAACAATTTGAGTGTAAGAAGTTGATTTCATTACCTTCCTTGGTTTAAGAGTTACATTTGAGTATTGCAAAATACATGTATCAACCGGATTGACTTATGTTTCACAGAAATGGGAATTACTTCTTAATTTTTCCGTTAACTTCCACCTTGGCTGTGTGCTCTGCCCATCATAGCTTAGACAATCATTAGAACTCCCGAACTAATTAATAACTTAATTGAAAAGGTAATATCTACCCTCTATTCTAATTACTCCTAAATAAATCACTAATATTAAAGTGAGCTCCCTGCCCATCTTCATTTATTTATTTTGATAGCTGCTTTTCCGGTCCCATACAGCAGGGGAACCCCACTCTCCACAGGACCTCCACTGTCGTTTTACTTTGTTCGTTCAGAGTATTTAACATTTCATATCACATATTAGTAATTTATTGTTAAATCGTGGCTGTCAAAAGACTCGTGAAATAAAAAGTCTTCAGTTTCCTCATGAAAGCTTTAATGACTTCAATCATTCAAATGTTTCGTGGGAGCTTATTATATAGTCTTGGGGTAACATATTTAAAGGCTCTGGAGCCTAAAGTAGACATATATCTAGGTTCCAGCAGTTTGAAGCCATCTGTAACTATTCTCGTGTTGACATGAGAATAGCAATTCTCAAAAGTATTTTGGACGCCAAGTTCTAAGAACTTGGTGGGTTAATGTACATATTTAAAATTTAATTCTCGCTTTAATGGGCAGCCAGTGTAAAATAAATAGTATAGGGGTGATCCTTTCTCTAGGTGGGACACCTTTTATCAGTCTTGCTCCTCTGTTTGTTATGTTTTATAATTTCTCAAATTCTACTTTTGGTAAATTGTAGTAGATAGAGTTGCAGTATTCAATCCTGGTATTAATACAGTTTATCACAAGTTTCTTTACAGAATTTCCGTCCAGGTACTTTTTTTATAAACGTAATAATCCGTAGATGATAACCAGCAGTTTTTATTACATAATTTATTTGGGCATTTAGAGACAGGTTACAGTCCAGAAATACACCTAGAACTCGAACTTTACTAGATATCGGCTCTAAGTCATTATTTATGTTCATTAAAATATCACCTAATTTTCTCACGCTGTTTCTCTTGCCCCCCACCAAGAATTCAGTTTTGTTCTCATTTAATTTCAGTTGTTTGAATGTCATCCCTTCTCTAATACTATCAAGGATTCTGTTTAGAGTTTCACTAGTGTCATGTATATCATTTATGGAGAAGCAAAATTGTGTCATCTGCAAATAGTTTAAACTTCACGCCATTCCTTTATAGTATTTTTGATAGACCAATAGTATAGATGCTGAAAAAAAAAATGGAAATTATTTTTTTTTTTTTTTTTTTAGGGAATACGTTTTTATCGCTACATATAATGCTTTCCATTACAATTGACCTTTTCACGATTTCTTTTAAATATGGAATAAGAATAAAATTTCTAACATTTGATAAAAAGAACTCAACAAAGGATTGCTGGCGCTCCTAATCATAAACTTTTCGTTGAAATTCCTACATGCAAAATAAAACGGCAGTCAAACAGAATATACCTTAGTTTTGCAAAAGAAGATGGTTTCGTAGAAACAAATTTCTCGTTAGCTTCCTCGTCATAAATTCAGGCTTTGCGAGAGTAAACCCAAGTTTTGGTTCAGCTAATTTTCTGCATCAAGTTTGTTCCCATCTTATGTGTAAAGAACAAATTGGACAGGGAAATTCTGGCAGAATCTTTCGAAAAACCATGCTTGGACTAGACAAAATATATGCTGTTATGATTACATTATATGAGGATAATTGGCACTGTATAAAGAAAGAACTGATTCAATCTATGGAAATTTTACATCCGGCAATTATTACATATATGTAGAGTGAATATTATATTTCTTCTAAAGGGTTGATTGACATTAATGGTTTTACTTTAACGATAGAATTAACATTAGACAAAATATCAATTGAATGTATGAAAATATCTATGTAGATATTGATAATCCTGATAGTGAGATTAATATTCCACTAGGAGATATAATATGTCATTCAGTTTTACCGAAAAAGACATTGTGTAGAATGAAGATAGCCAATGAATGTAGATTGCCGTTCCAGGAGCATAGGCACGCAAATCAATGTATATCAACCAATAACAATAGAAGTATTAATCTTGTGAAAGTTAGAAATTCTCATTTCATATTCAAGTGGAGAGAACAAGAGAAAGGGAAACGCCGGGAAGAGTTAGTAACGGGCAAATGCTAACGTCTCTAAAAATTTATTCATATAAGGTTTTCGTTTCTTTGAAGTCACTTGAATAAACTTGAAATATTATTCTGCTATTGTTTTCATTTGCGTGAGAGAGAGAGAGAGAGAGAGAGAGAGAGAGAGAGAGAGAGAGAGAGAGAGAGAGAGAGAGAGAGAGAGAGAGAGAGAGAGATATTAACTATCGAAAAGTATTGAAAATTTGCAACCTAAAAAAAAAAAAAACTAGTGTAGGTGTGTCATAATATATCCAGATGCAAAAGTTCATTTTGATTATATTTCTCTTATACTCGCTTTCAACGTGAGACTTTTTTTATAGATTATTAATATAGCGTATTACCTACTGATATATATATATATATATATATATATATATATATATATATATATATATATATATATATATATATATATATATATATATATATATATATATACACACACATATATATATATATATATATATATATATATATATATATATATATATATATATATATATATATATATATATATACATATATATATATATATATATATATATATATATATATATATATATATATATATATATATATATATATATATATATATATGTATATATATATATATATATATATATATATATATATATATATATATATATATATATATATATATATATATATATATATATATATATGTGTGTGTGTGTGTGTGTGTGTGTGTGTGTGTGTGTGCGTGTAAATATCACCCACGAATGCCATTTTTACCAAATTCTATCTTGGTAATATATATCCATTTGAAATTACTTTTATGGTAACAGCTTCTCGCGTCATGCTTAAATGGAAACAGTGAATGCCCTACCTGGTGAAATTCCTCCACCATCAACGCCTACGTCCTCAGAGCCCTCTCCCACTGCTCCTCTTGGACTTCCA
>NC_090740.1:86471332-86478832 GCF_036898095.1 Palaemon carinicauda
TGAAAACGAAGTGCAAGAAAATGATATGTAGTGTGTAAGATATAAAGAGGAAAAACTGAGAATACGCAATAAGAAAAATATATTAGTAAAGAACGATAGCATATAAGAATAGGAGGGTCAAATTGGATTGAACTTATTAAGCTTTCCTAAATAAGGAGTAACTAGAAAATGATATATGATATCATACGATAATAGCCCACGTCAAAAATCACCCGCACCCCACCAAAAAATTCATGATATATACTGTATATTAGTATGAGATATATCTTGATTGGCAATAGAGAATATAGCATATTACGGAAGGTATGCGTGCTTATTATAGAATTGGTGATTAAGTGTATTACCCTGGGTTGAATTCATCCAGAATTTAGAATTTAAAGATATCATTGCATCAAGAGATTAGACTTAATGCTAACATTGTGCAAGTCTACCTCAAAATACTTATAAGAAGACGAAAATGTAATTCAATTAGCTGTGTTAACACGCAATGCCTAATGCCAGACTCTAAAATTGACTTTCCTAAATATACGAGTAAACTAATATACTTTCCAAACTATCCGAAATTAAAACCCCTCATATTCACATTGAACCATTTGTATAGGTATTTATGAAATAGATTCTAAGCTCTAATAATTATTTCGCTGATATGTAAGAAATATTTATTTGTTTAATATAGCATAACACTTGCATCCTAATTAGTTAACTTATTTTTTTTTTACGTTATATTGTTACATTGTTATATGCTATTTAATATTTGTAGTAAAAACTTGTAATGAATGTAAAATCCTTTGATGAAAATTTTACTGAAGACCGTGACATTTCTAACATTGAATATTACATATATTCAGAATCGTGAATATGAATTACTGTCTGTAAAATCATAGTAGGCCTGAAATACATATTAGAGAACAATATATTTTTCATCTCTATGAATAAAAATTAGAATTGAAGATGTTTTATCGGTTTAGAGAGGATTTGAAATTGTTCAAATTTATGAAACTATGATAAAAATAAACCTTATGTTTATAAAGGCATAAATGAAATAAGTATATTGAATAGTACTCGTCTTTTTCCTTATTTTCATATATAAAACAGTAAATTATGAAGCTTTACACCTTTCTTTTTTTTTTTTTTACAATATAACATAATTGTTTCAGCTTGTATAAATCAATGTTATATAAACTGAGACATGAATATACCTTAAAATATCTATCCTTTTTTGTTCATTACTAGTCTTATAAATAAAAGAAAAAACCTTATTTGTACCTTTCTTCGAAACCATTATAATATTATTGCTGGTACTTGTATTGTAATATCATAATAAACTCTAATTTGATTGTCAATATTTTTAAAGCATGTTCATCGTACCCACCTTCATTCAACATTTCATTCATATTTAAATATCTAATGGACGTAGTTACTCCTATTCCAAGACACGCAGCTTTTAGTACCAACGCAGTTACTGTCCTCAAAGAAAACTATACAGGAGTAGGAGAAAATATCCAACATTTCCAAAAACACAATTTTGGTGATCCTGTTCACGATGAAAGTTTATAGGAGGATTCCGATGTGTGACAAAGATAAAATGTCCTGAATTACATTAGTTGCTTCAAAAGAACTTTCGAAAACGACGTCGAAGCTGGAAGCATAGTTAGCATAACAAAAAATTTGTTATCGACTGTATGGTCATTTTCCCTCACTGCTGTGATAAGTATTTGTTGCTGCTTGAATATTTGTAGTTATGTGTATGACAAAAGTGATACTAATAGCGTTCTAATTCTGCTGATGAACATTATATTGATTATGGGAGTTAGTGAGTGCCCCTGATGTGTACACGTGTTTTGCCCTGAGTTGTGTTCTAGCTTTTGTTTTTCCCTTAAAATATCATTGAAAAGATACTAGTTAATAGTATGAAGAAATCAAAGTAAAAAGAAACATTACACCATGCGTGCCCCATGTCTACCCCTAACCCTGTTGGCCTTATATGTGAAACCACGGAGAGAGACAGTAAGAAATGGATATGATATGAGTGCAAAAGTTTCTATGATAAGAAATGTGTGTCTATAGTGACTGTTATGTATTTCAAAACTTAAGGAGCAAGTGAGTATAAAAAAAGAGGCCTTGAGCGAACAAGATGAAAGAATTGCTGAATTGGTAAACATAGTTACAGACATTAGTGCACACGCAGCAAATTTCACCCAAACTACGGACCTCACTGAGAAAGTTGGTAATCTTGCTATGAATATGGAATCAATCAAGGCAACACTTCAATTATTGACGGGCCCAAAACTTGAGAAAACAACATATGCTGATGAAGTCAAGGACAAAAAACTGTTAGTAATTAAAACAAAAAATACAATTAAATTAACGATAGAAAACACATGGTCAAACAGACACTTAAGGACATTCCTATACTTATCACAAGGTGAACTTCACATGGAAATGTGGTTGTAAACTTTGCTAACAAAATTATCAGAGAGCAAGCTGCCAACAAAATACAGACATTGGTTGCCAACACTAAAACGAGAAAACTCGGAGAAATAAAACCAAAAATATTGATATGCCATGTGTACAATGATGAAGATGAAGTAGTAAAAGCCTTAATTCAAAAAATCGTTGTCCGGACCAAGTCCACAATATAAAACGGAATATAAATGTCAGCAATTGGAGGAGAAGGATTGGCAAGATAAGTAAATTTTCCCTAGGAAACCTTAAGATGAGTCAAGGAAAAATGAAGAAAAGGTTCGATATAAACAGTAAGAACAGACAGTTTTTGGTAGGACAACATATATAGGTTTTTTCCCGATATGGAGATTCCCATTCAGCAACAAGTTACAAGGACTATTCAAGATTTTGTAGATCAGTGACCTGACATATATTGTCAAAATCCCAAAAAGAAGATGTCAGAGAAAAGTACACGTTAACCTACTGAAACCCAACTTAAGCAAAAATGAGACCGAAGCTTCGTAATTGTGTATGGCGCAAAACATACCATCCACAGAAGACTATGACAGATATGAGGTAGGGGCGGTATGCAAGGTGAATAATTTGTCTATCGTTTTGAACTTGGAAAAGAAATTACCTTATTTGGACCAGGAGCAACAAGAGAAATTAAGCAGATTAATTAAAAGTTTCCCCAAAATTCTCTTGGACGTCCCGAAATGAATCAACCTGACGAATCATGACATTCACCTCGAAACAACAGAAAAACCACTTATACTACATGCTTATCGACAGTCGCTGTATCACTGAGAAGTCCTGAGAAAAGGAGTGTACTATTTGTTGTAAATTGGATTAGCCAAACAAAGGGCTAGCCCTAACGGTTCTCCGTGATTGCTCATGAAAAGACCAGATGGATCTTTCAGGATGTGTACGTACTACTGAAAGTTGAATTCAATCAGTAAGGCAGATAATTATCCATTGCCGCACATCGACCAACTACTCGACAATATCGGACAAGCGAGTCTCGTCTCAAAGATCGACTTGTTAAAAGGCTATTATTTGGGCTATCTAATTAATGCACCCGCTACTTTTCCATGTGTGATAGATAACCTTCTAGGATCGATAGAAGGGGTAGGCGTATATCTTGATGATATTGTGGTTTATTCATCAACCTTGGAAGAACATCTCCAATTTTGAAGAAGGTATTTCAAAAGCTGCGAGGAGCATACCTGACGATTAATCCGGAGAAGAGAGAATTTGAAAAAACAATGGTTCGGTACTTGGTATTTCAAGTAGGAAGAGATCCAATCACCCCGGTAGCCGCTAACATTTAAGGAATAAAGAAAGCATCATTCCCCGCAATGAGAAAGCCAATACAACGTTTTTTTAGGGATTTCACGATTCTCCTCACGTTTTTGCCTGAACATTCCGGATATACTCGCTCCCCTGACAGATTTGACTAGCCTCATGAAAAAATTTGTATGGACCAGCAAGTGCCATAAATCCTTTGAAAAGATAAAGGCCATATTAAATGATACCTCGAGCACTTAATTATAACAAGAAATTCCTTATGAAAGTGGAAGCATCAGATGAAGGGATTTGAGCTGTCTTATTGCAAAAAGACGGAAAAGGAATTTTTCATCTTGTTTGTTTTAAGTCGTCAGAGCTGAAGAAACATTAGGAAGCCTACACAACAGTTAAAAATGGAATGCTATCGTTAGTCACAGCAATAAACAAGTTTGAGGTCTATGTGAATCAACCACAAAATGAAGTGATTACTATGCATTCGGATCATAATTCATTAACTTTTGTTAATTATAGGAAAAATAATAAAACGTTAACTAGGTGGTCATTATGTTAGGAACCGTATTTTATTTATTTAAAGCATATATCAGGTGAAGATAACGTGGTTACAGATTATCTATCTCGGGCTGAATCAATAGATTCAGTCCAGGAATAAATAACTTTTTTGGGGGGAGCTATCTTACGAAGGTGATCTAGCGTAGAGTAACTAAGTTAATCAGGTATTTTATTTATGTTTTTATATATGCATTGAAGAGGTGAATAGCCACCTCCTAGGATGACTTCCTCTCATGTAGATAAAGGATTTGTATGTAAATTATGTAAGACTTTCGTTGTTAATGTCATTATATTCTTCATTCAAGTCAGTATATGTAAATTTAAGTTATTTTTAAGAATTAAGTTTTTATTTCACATATTCTGTTACAATGTCTTACGTAATTGGTTTAAAAATGTTATATGATATATGAAAAAGGGCTTATATAAATCTTTTTTATATTTTCATGAGGTACTGCGCCATATCTTTGAGAAAATACGCAATTCTTATATATGCCACATGGTCTGGAAGGTTTTCAAAAACACTAGTGCTAGATTTCTCTTTTTTTTTTTTTATTTCCGAGGACAAAGGACGAGATAAAATTGCCAAGTGCGACGTTGATTCTGTGGTTTGATTTGTGATAGTTGGTAACTATGGCGTCGTTGAAGCTAGCTCCCAAAGACAAAAAAATAATCTACTAGAATATTCTGGAAGTAGCTGATACCTATATAGGCGCCTCAGGGCTGCATAGCAGCAGAAGAGAAACAGCAGTCTTGTGAAATAGCCAAAAGTGCCTCCCTCTCTTACTGTAGTAACTATAGTGTGTCCTTTCCAAATTGATTTTGTGCCCTAGTGTATATCGTGTATAGGGAGTTAAAACCTTACTATAAAATTAACAGAACTTTAAATTTATTGGGTTGTGGTGAGTGTATTGTGTAAATATTTATTATTGGACCAGGAAGATTTATGAAAATACGTTACTTTATGTAAGTTGTTAAAGAGTTTAAGTCTAAGAGGGTAATTATTTCTTTTTCCTTAATCTAAGGTTTTATTAAGATTTAATATTTCAACTCAAGTGTTAATATAATTTTCAGAGCGTAATATTTTTGTCTTAATCTATGTTTTGTTCGGACTAAATATTTTATGTGATTTATTCTTTTTATATAAATTCTTTCAAAGTATCTAAATTTTTCTTTTATATATCTATTTATTGTGAAGAGCATATTAGTTCAATTACCAGTGTTTATTTCATACTCGCTCGTATCCTTTTAATAAACAAAAGTAAGTTGTTTCAATATATTGTAATAATACTTACCCAGTTTGTTTTAAGTGTAATTATCGAAGTTCTGCTATGAAACGGGAATGAATGGGATATTTGACTACTGTTGATGTTATTTGAGGTACGCAATGCTTATCAAAAAAGCATGGGATGTAGCCCAAATGAAATGGTATATACACGAGAAGTACGAGGACTGATTAAGGTTACATATACGTGATACGTATTTTCCTTCCAAGATTTTCTTGTTGATAGTTTTCTTCTTTGCATCGATTCCATCTCCAGATTATTGGGAGGAGGGTCACTGGATCCTCCTAACCGAGAGATTTTGTTTGATTGTTTGTCATTTACACTAAACAATCAATTTAAGATACCAGATATTATTCTTGATTTCAAATGTTTTTTCAATAAGCCTTTCAGTATTTTTTCCTATTCCATTGTATGAAATATTTCGTGATGAAACAAAAAGTTATAAGTTTTATTTATATTTCTATCTATAAGGATATTTTCCCTGTTTGGAATATTGTTCAATTTTATGGCTCTCAGTTTAAGATAGTATATGTTTAGAAATATGAATACTTAAAACCAAAATATCATAATGGAATTATTAATGATAACTTGTTTTTGCAGTTAGAAAACATCCTCGTGTCCAGCCGTTTACTAAGAAGGCTTTTTTTAATTTTTAGGTTATCAAATCAGATATAATGATTTAAGATTGTTAACACAAAAATCGCTGACTCGTTGGCATGTTTTTGAAAATTAATTGTGGTCCTTAACAATTTTAGAATACATTTGGTTGAAAACATTTATTGAGTCGAGACTAGAAAAGGAGAGTATGTTTTCAGAGAAAGGAGATTAAATGGAGTCTCTATTGTTTAAATAGGAAACCAAGGAATGGAAAAGTCTTGGCGCTGTACGGAAGACAATTGGAAAAGTCGTTTCTATGTCATTTAAAATTCATGGAAAGATTTCTCAACGCGTACTCATATATACTGATCTCAAGTCAGATACTATGGTGTGGTTTTAAGAAGACATTAAGAAAATGCATTTAAATTTCTTTTTATTTTTACCTTGCTCAGTGCATATTATTTAAAACTTATTCATATTTATATAAGGAAAGACCTTCTTCGTTTGAGTTGTAGAATGAAAGTTGACTTAGCTTTTGCGGTGTATTTGAATTTTTGCAATATATTGTGCCTACAGAACTGGAGGAATTAACAAATTATTTCGAACATACGTCGACTGGTAGCCACTTCCGCCGTCGAAGAAGAGATGCTGCATTAAAACCAGAATTGTACAATATTCTTGATTGTCTTCAAGGTCACCATCCAAGATCCAACAATTCTTTAGAATAAAGACACCATTTATAAGTTGGTAGCGTTACTCAAACTAAAGCAAGATACTACAGGAAAATGGATATTAAAAACTACAAAATGTTTCCCAATAAGCACAGTATCAAAGGATCCATAAAGCAATGATGAAGGTAGTGAATGATTAAAGAGATAGAGCAGATAAGATGGACTACTTGGGAATTCTAAGTTACGAAATTGAACTGCAAAGAGGAATAATCATTAATGTTTTCATGAAGATATTTATATTACTTTGTGTTCATATTCTTACATACACACACGCACACACACACACACACACACACACACACACACACATATATATATATATATATATATATATATATATATATATATATATATATATATATATATATATATATATGTATATATACATATATATATTTATATATATATATATATATATATATATATATATATATATATATATATATATATATATATATATATATATATGTATATATATATGTATATAAATATATATATATATATATATATATATATATATATATATATATATATATATATATATATATATATATATATATATATATATATATATATATATATATATA
>NC_090740.1:86488832-86493832 GCF_036898095.1 Palaemon carinicauda
GTGTATTTGCAGAAATTCAAATTTGCAGGAAATGTCATTATATTTAAGAGTTGACACGTCTCTCTTCAAAGTTTATTTGCGACTGATTTATGATGCCGTTGTTACTAATCATTACTTTTAATGTTGTTTATTTCCTTTCTATGCTTATATAAGAATTCCCACCCTTTATTACAACGGTGAACCAGTAATGTGAGTTTTATAGAAATTTTGTGTCTTTTTGTAGAGCTATAAATCACTACTACGAAACGTTAAGCGAAATAAGTACTAAGGAAATGAGAGTTTATTTAATAATGATTGGGGGAGGTATCAATAAAACTAGTATCGAGAGTTGTGGTAGCGTGAATAAGATCTTGAATTAATCATCGAATAGCGAGAGCTAACAGAGATTCCCAGCCTGGGGTCCACGGAACCCTGATGGCCACAAAGCTAATACAATGGGTCCGTGAAAAAAGTTAAAACACAAGTATACATATTCATATAAGTTTGTCTGATCTCTCTCTCTCTCTCTCTCTCTCTCTCTCTCTCTCTCTCTCTCTCTCTCTCTCTCTCTCTCAATTAGTGATATTTGCTAAAAAAAAATTCTATAATTAGGCAGGAACGAGTTATAATTCGGTATATATAGTAAATTAACAATAAATACAATGTGGAAAGTGGGAACATATAATAGGGTAACCATGATATGGTTATCGTACAAACACTGTTAATCGATTGTGCTATGGGTTCAGAACGGTAAATGTAACAAGTAAGTCTCTCTCTCTCTCTCTCTCTCTCTCTCTCTCTCTCTCTCTCTCTCTCTCTCTCTCTCTCTTTCTCTCTCTCTCTCTCTCTCTCTCTCTCTCTCTCTCTCTCTCTCTCTCTCTCTCTCTCTCTCTCATATCATTTTCAAGAAAGGTTCAAGAAAAAGAAGAACAATGGACCCAGTACGAAATTAATTTGTAGATGAGATTCGGAAAAATTACAAAAAAACAATATATAATATATTAACTAAGTTATGTAAATGATATTAACTATATTTTAAGATACATATATCTATAAAAATATTTTCTTCTCGTTGTGTAACTTAAGAATGTTGTAGAATACTAAGTCCCTTGTTATATATTGAAAATAAAAATCTCTGAACTTCATATCAAAATTTGAGCGAATTATGGCTTTGGTCATAGAGTATCGAGATTCTTGGATGGATGCCTTACATTATTCACGTACAGATCAGGATTGACCTTCAACAATATCTTGCTGAAATAATTGCAGGGTCCTTTTGAATTGTTTGAACAGATAATCGGACAGACATTTAATGTCTATATAATTGGCGAATTTCTTAATATTAGCAAAACATATAAAGTATTTTTTTTTATATTTCCTTTATTATTTTCATCTATTCGTTACCCTATTCAGAAATAGAGTAAATATAATTAGTTTTCTAATTAATCATGCCTAGGCTATATGTTAATTTGTAAGAACTTCCAATATCCAAGGGGGCCGTGGAAAACTCATTTCAATGAGTGTTCCCTTGGAGTGAAAGATTAGGAATCACTGAGCTAGTGTTTTTTCTTAATATAGGTACTAGAAATTTAATCTGCTAATAAATGAATTGTAAAAAAATACTATGTAGGTGGTAATATACTTTTTTTACATGAAAAGATTATTAGCATATCTAGCAATAATCGTTATTAAAACAATAGGTTTTCGGAAATTTAAGCTCAAGTGATTCATAGTAATAGATAATTACCTATAATTATGAAAAGCTTGTTATTACCGGATTTTCTATGTCAAAGGAAGGCCTTATATATCATATATCCGTAATAACCGAAATTACAGAACTCGAAACGTCATCAACATCCTATCAATTTCTGCTTCTCAACGGCGTTTACTTAGATTTTTAGAACATTGGTCCATTTATCTATAAAAATTGAAACACTGAAAGACTGTGTTGTGTGAAAATTTCAAGCTGGGTATCACAGGGTTTTATATTTCCACTTTTCGTTCCTTTGGCTGGATGTATACCGATATGCAAAAAGCTATTTATTTCCATAATAATTAATGTTGGCGAAAAACGTGAAATAAAAGCCGAAAGGGAAAAGAAAATTATTAAGGAATTGTCATAAGGGAGAGTTTAAGATGGGACTGGAGACACAGATAATAGTCCATTGACTTTACTAATCAGTGTAAGATATAGTGTCTCTGAGAAACTAACTTTTCAGTGAAGAGAAATCTCATCTTGATATGACTTAGTCACGACGAGAAACAACATTGATATTTATTTGTAAACTGAGATGCTGTGAAAGCGATGTCAGGCAAATAATCATATATTCAATTTCAGTCATTATATGTTGCTAAAACCCTTTGTATTGTGCAAAATATGAACACATGCTTTGTGATTTGATTTTCGTTTACATAATCATTATTTTGCACAAATGAACAAAATTTTCATCTGACATATCCAGAGGATAATTCCTTAAACCCTGAAGATGCAACCTTCTCTATTGCTGGGATGAAACTGTCTCGCCTGCTCCAATATCTTCTCTGTTTTTTATTAAATATCATATATTTCATACTAATTCCAAGGTTTTTCAATGCAGAAAATATATCTATATAGTGTAAGAATGTCAGAAAAGAAAATCATCGAGCAAGTTTTTTTTTAAACCCATCTGTTCTTTCTCAGCAGTGAAAAGTTAATCCTAGTTCTTTCTTAATTTTGAAACCTTATCCAGATATTTTATTTGTCTCTACTGCTTGCTATGGAAGCAATTTATGCCCATACAATACCAGAGAACACAAATAAAAGCCTACATCTATATTCATAGGCAATGTCATCCAGAAAGTCACCCGTAGGTAACTGCTTCAGTGAAGGAAAGCACGCGCATTTAACTGTATTCGGCCGTATCTATGAACCTATGTCACGTTTCGTAAACCCAGCCAGGATTTTTCCCATAATCTTTATCTACCCTTTAAAACCCACATGATTTTTTTTTTATTATATCCATTTTTATTTTATTCTTATCAGCTTCACTTCTCTCAATCATATCCACTGCATTTCATTTTTACCTCCTCTCCAACTTGAACTTTTGAGTATTTTGATTTTCTTGCAGACATCATATCAAACCTATTAACTTTTACCTACATATCTCTGTCAAGTAACTGCATATAATTTTCAGTTCTAAATCCTACCTCATTTCGATAAAATAACATAAAATATATTAAGCCAAAGACCACAAAGGTCAATATTCTTCTTATTCATTAGATGCTAGAGCATCTAATGAATGAGAAAGCCAATACAACGTTTTTTTTAGGGATTTCACGATTCTCCTCACGTTTTTGCCTGAACTTTCCGGATATACTCGCTCCCCTGACAGATTTGACTAGCCTCATGAAAAAATTTGTATGGACCAGCAAGTGCCATAAATCCTTTGAAAAGATAAAAGCCATATTAAATGATGCCTCAAGCACCTAATTTCAACAAGAAATTCCTTATGAAAGTGGAAGCATCAGATGAAGGGATTTGAGCTGTCTTATTGCAAAAAGATGAAAAAGGAATTTTTCATCTTGTTTGTTTTAAGTCGTCAGAGCTGAAGAAACATTAGGAAGCCTACACAACAGTTAAAAATGGATTGCTAGCGTTAGTTACAGCAATAAACAAGTTTCAGGTCTATGTGAATCAATCACAAAATGATGTGATTACTATGCATTCGGATCATAATTCAATAACTTTTTTTTAATTATAGGAAAAATAATAAAACTTTAACTAGGTGGTCATTATGTTAGCAACCGTATTTTATTAATTTAAAGCATATACCAGGTGAAGATAACGTGGTTACAGATTATCTATCTCAGGCTGAATCAATAGATTCAGTCCAGGGATAAATAACTTTTTTTTCGGGGGGAGCTATCTTACGAAGGTGATCTAGTGTAGAGTAACTAAGTTAATCAGGTATTTTATTTATGTTTTTATATGTTCATTGAAGAGGTGAATAGCCACCTCTTAGGATGACTTCCTCTCATGTAGATAAAAGATTTGTATGTAAATTATGTAAGACTTTCGTCGTTAATGTCATTGTATTCTTCATTCAAGTCAGTATATGTAAATTTGATTTATTTTTAAGAATTGAATTTTTATTTCACATATTCTGTTACAGTGTCTTACGTAATCGGTTTAAAAATGTTAAATGATCAATATGAGATATGAAAAGGGGCTTATATAAATCTTTTTTATATTTTCATGAGGTACTGCGCCATATCACCGAGAAAATACGCAATTCTTATATATGCCATTTAGTCTGGAAGGTTCTCAAAAACACTAGTGCTAGATTTTTTTTTTTATTTCCCTGGACAAAGGACGAGATGAAAATGCCGAGTGCGACGTTGATTCTGTGGTTTGATTTGTGATAGTTGGTAACTCTGGCGTCGTTGAAGCCGGCTCCCAAAGACACAAGAATAATCTACTAGAATACTCTGGAAGTAGCCTCAGGGCTGCATAGCAGCAGAAGAGAAACAGCAGTCTTGTGAAATAGCCAAAAGTGCCTCCCTCTCTTACTGTAGTAACTATAGTGTATACTCTCCAAAATTATTTCGTTCCCTAGTGTATATCGTGTATAGGGAGTTAAAACCTTACTGTAAAATTGACAGAACTTTAGATTTATTGGGTTGTGGTGAGTGTATTGTGTAAATATTTATAATTGGACCAGGAAAATTTATGAAAATACGTTACCTTATGTAAGTTGTTTAAGAGTTCAAGTCTAAGAGGGTAATTATTTCTTTTTTCTTAATCTAAGGTTTTATTAAAATTTAATATTTCAACTCAAGTGTTAATATAATTTTCAGAGCGTAACATTTTTGCCTTAATCTATGTTTTGTTCGGACTAAATATTTTATGTGATTTATTCTTTTTATATAAACTCTTTCAAAGCATTTGAATTTTTCTTGTATATATTTGTTTATTGTGAAGAGCATATTAGTTCAATTACCAGTGTTTATTTCATACTCGCTCGTATCCTTTTAATAAACAG
>NC_090740.1:86498832-86503832 GCF_036898095.1 Palaemon carinicauda
GGAGTTTTCTCCAGAGAAGATTTCCTTCGATCTATGATCTAGGACATCGGGTTCTTCACAAAGTTAACAATAGGTGAATAGGAGTGTTTTTGCCTGTAAGATCGCTCTTATTTTTATAACACATACAGAGAGGAAATCCTTCTTGCATTCAAGGGTTTAATGGTCACTCATAATAGGAAAAGGTAAGGGACATGAAAATGGCCTATAGACTGACCATTTCCACTTATGAGCAACACCCAAAATCCTGCTCCATCAAACTGGGACCAATGATATCCAGACAATGGCAGCTGTTGAGTCGGTAGATAGACCCAAAGACTATATACTGAAGGAAGATAGGAAGGCTCAAAATAGAATGTTAATACGCTAGTTGGCAACTCCAAATTGAACACATTAGTTGGTTGCTCCGATTTCAGATGGCGTTGTAGGTATACATCGTTTGTCGTCTGTTTGTTTATTTTCAGGACAGTTGACTCACGAAATCATGGCGCCGTCAGTAAAGTCACACAAGTGTGTTGTGTGCCATAAACAAAAAGAAACCGATCCTCATTTGGTATTTCACAGGTTCCCTAAGGAAAAAGAACTGTGAGTCCAAATAGTATAATACATGCAGTATGTGCTGCTAATGAGTAAGCCCCACTGATATTGGATGTAAGATTAAGGCAAGGCATCCACAGTAAATCTCTTTTGGTTTTTATTTTTGTTGGCTTGTATGCTTCCTTATTTCTATTTCCAACCCCCTTTTGATTATTTTTGTGTGTGATACAATTTTGTGTTATTTTGATCCTTCTGATTATACATTTATACATTTATTAGTTTATAATACTAAACTATACATGAGTGCATCATGCTTTTCCATTTCAATAAAAAATAAAATACAATTGTGTTTTTATACACCTAATATCTCTCCATCTTACAGTGGCCTACAAACTGTAATTAAATGTATGCCTACACATAAGCATTTGTGGCTAAGTTTAACAAATCAGATATACAGTATGTTTTAATTTATTCGAATGTGGTAATGTATAGAACATTTAAATATGGTTGTAATATACTGTACAATACTTAAATTTGCAAGAAAATTATCTAAATCATAAGAGATATAGCTATTGAATTTCTGAAAAATAAACTGAGAAACATAATTTTCAATTTAGTTACTTAAAATTTAAGAATATCATGAATATATGAGTAAAATATACTGACATAGTAATGCAAATTATGAACAAATATGTCGCAAAATTTACAATCGAATTCCATCCTATACTGTATACCCGAAAGCATTACTGCTCTGAATGTTTGGTTGCTCGCTCAACAGATGGTGCCATTAATTTCGCATGGGAGTATCTGGCATCTTTTCATGGCACACTCATTTGTGTGTTAAAAGCCTGAGCCTTCCTATCTTCCTTCAGTATATAGTCTTTGGGTAGACCCTTACCCACAATTATGGTAAGGTTGTATGCAATGCTAGATCTTATCGACCTTGGACAGTTCTCGAACACCTGTGCAATAGATTTTCAGGCAGCCCAGTTTTCGATAGGCTATTTCAGCCCTATTATGTAATGTTTTTTTGGTCGCAATTCGTATTTCTCTTCATATTTTACTATTTCTGTCACGACTGTGAGAAACATAACTGGTTCTAGAAACTTATTTCTTAAAGTTTATTTAAATTCTTCATATCACCGAGTGTGGCTCTTTTGTATTTTTGTTTTCTGAATTGGTTCGTTCATTACACATTTTCGAAACAGGGCCAAATTAGAAGGATGATCACAAATATGGAGTCACATATAACATTTCAAACGATAAATTTAGGTGTAAATTTCATAAAATATATTTTTTTCCGTAATTGACTGGATTGGCAGATGAGGTAACTTGTATAAGTGATATTGTGTAATTAGTATAATGTTCTGGTATATAATTTTTTTACGAAAAATATAATAGGGGCAATAATCACTTCTCTTTTTTTACATTAGACGATCAATTATCCATTAATTTGTACCAACCGTGTTTCACACAATTGTACATAATTCCTTTTGTATATATTATGGTTGTATCTTCGCTCTTCCCTCGCACTCAAACGAACATGAAAATTCAAGTCTGGTTTTTCCTCTGTGATTTTGTCTGTCTTGTGAACTTGTCATGTCCTGTTGCCTTGAGGTTTTGTATATAAGGAGAGTGTTCCACAACAATATAATTCAGTCGTTTCCAATCTGCCTTTGATTTCACAACTCCTCTCTCGGCCCGTCACATTGGTGACCCCGGAAGTCGACTCTCTTCCACCGCCTTCCACCCCCACCCCCTCGCCCCTCCATCGTTGGTACTATGACGGACTCTACGGCAGTTGGCGCTACGGCCGCTCCATTCAAACTTTCATCGTTTGCCAGCGGAGAGGCGTTTGCTTGGTTTCAGCGCGCAGAAGTCCAGTTTCGTATCAGGGGCGTGACTCGCTCAACCACCAAAACGGATTCAGGAGTGGGCACCTTTCCTCAACCTCAGCGTCGTTTCGCACACATTCACGTCGACGTTGTAGGCCCCCTACCCACATCACAAGGACATCGTTACCTGTTTACCGTCATCGACCGCTCCACTCGTTGGCCTGAAGCCATTCCCATGGAAACTGCAACGTCCGCCTCATGTATATCTGCCTTACTCTCTGGATGGATTTCAAGATTCGGTATCCCTGAGCATATTACTTCTGACAGGGGAACCACTTTCACCTCTCAATTATGGACGTCATTAGCGAATCTCCTGGGCATCACCCTACATCAGACAACGGCCTACAACCCCGCTGCCAATGGAATGGTTGAACGTTTTCATCGCACCCTCAAAGCAGCTTTGATGTCCCGCTGCAAGGATTGCAACTGGTTTACTCAGCTTCCCTGGGTCCTCCTTGGACTAAGGACCACTCCTAAAGACGCCCTCGACGTCTCGGCAGCCGAAATGGTGTATGGCGACCCGTTGGTCGTCCCTGCCGAGTTTTTTCCTTCTACAACCTCCTCCGACGATCTCCAGCGCACACGTCACGTCGTGGGAAAATTTACTCCGTGCCGCCAAACTTACAAGCCCCCAGCGAAGCATCACATACCAACGGACTTGCACTCTGCAACGCACGTCTTCCTGCGCAACGACACCAGCAAGCCACCGTTAACGCCCCCTTACACGGGACCTTACCTTGTGATCCGACGCAGTCCGAAAGCATTCCTCCTAAACATTTGGGGGAAAGAAGACTGGGTCTCCATTGGTCGTCTAAAACCTGCTTATCTTCTGCCAGATGACCCGCCTACAGTTCGCCTCTCTAGATCAGGGCACCCTATTTAACATGTACAGTATGTCGTTTTTAGAGGGGGAGCCATGTACCAACCGTGTTTCACACAATTGTACATAATTCCTTTTGTATATATTATGGTTGTATCTTCGCTCTTCCCTCGCACTAAAACGAACATGAAAATTCAAGTCTGGTTTTTCCTCTGTGATTTTGTCTGTCTTGTGAACTTGTCATGTCCTGTTGCCTTGAGGTTTTGTATATAAGGAGAGTGTTCCACAACAATATAACTCAGTCGTTTCCAATCTGCCTTTGATTTCACAACTCCTCTCTCGGCCCGTCACAGATTATAAATTATCCAAATATCTATCCAAATTAATTCAGTTCATTTTAGACTCTATTCCTCCGCATTCTTAAATTTAAAATTCAGATGATCTTCGTGATAAGATACAGATTATTATGCGACTTCTTTATTTGAAAAAGAGCCTGTTGATAGATCATTAGATACCCTGTATGATATATAGATTTTTATTAGTTACCAATTCCAACTAATACCGTTATTGAACTCTTGTTTGCGTATTAGTCAGTGTAATTTTAACTTTATTTTTCTTTTTTATATGAAAAAGTCTTTGATATGCTGCTTTCCGGCACCACATGTATGTGTGTCTGATGATGTTCAGACACTCCGCCATTAATAAAGCTTTATACGATAACATCGTTAGATTTAACCATCTTTACTCGTACGGACCCTAATACTCTGGC
Source organism: Palaemon carinicauda (assembly GCF_036898095.1). Classification (NCBI taxonomy): domain Eukaryota; kingdom Metazoa; phylum Arthropoda; class Malacostraca; order Decapoda; family Palaemonidae; genus Palaemon; species Palaemon carinicauda. The sequence goes on from NC_090740.1 coordinate 86,502,851, forward strand.
TCTAGTTTGTGTTTCCTAGGTTGTAGTCGTTTCAAATACACACGATCGCCCAAAAATACTTTAACCGGTGCAGTTTTGAACCGACAATCATACTTTGAGCTTTGTTTTTCATTAGCTCTTATGAAAAACCTCTCAGTGGTGTTCATTACTCTCCTTAAAAGATTTAGAAAATAGTCACGGTATTGCTCAGTTGAATAATTTGGCAACTGTTGCGAATCAATCAGGACCGTATATGGTAACACAGGATCTTGTCTATAGACTAAAAAGAAAGGTGAAGGTGTGTCCTTAAGCGAAGCATTATATGCAATGTTCAAAGCTAGCTCAATTGTAGGAAGTATGACGTACCAATGGAGGGGGTCATTAGCCACTAAGTAACGTAAAATTCGCAAAATTCCCCAATTATGCGATTCCACTAAGCCATCAGCTGAAGGCCTATATGCGGTCACTGAAAAGTGTTCTATTTTCAAGTCCGTGACCTATTTCACCACCTTATTTATAAATTCCAGACTGTTATCACTTATAAAAACTTTTTGGCATCCAAATCTAGTAATGAAAGACCACAGAGACTGGGCTAATGAATTTGCTGATTTATCCAACATTGCGTAATTATAAATGTAGCGAGTAAATGCATCCACAAATGCACATATATATTTATGTCTTGTTAACCCAGTAGGAAAAAGGCCTACCACATCCATATGCACCCTATAAAATTTAATAGGAACCACAGGCCACTTTCTGGCTTCCCGTACAGTGTTTTTATGTTCTTTGAAACAGTTACAAGCATGACAAGGTTTTATTTAGATTTTTTTCATTCCTAACCAAAATAAGGATTTTCGTGCTCTCCTTAACATTTTATTAATCCTTAAATGCCCTGCATACAGACTTGCAAGTACAATGTGGATGGTTCGATTAATTAGAGAAGGAGGAAGAACTGCCCGTGCACAAAATGCCCCTCCGTTCTTCTCGTAAGCAACATATAAGG
>NC_090740.1:86508832-86511332 GCF_036898095.1 Palaemon carinicauda
TCTCTCTCTCTCTCTCTCTCTCTCTTATCATTTTCAAGAAAAGCCAAAAAAAAAAACAAAGAAAAAAAAAACAGACCCAGTACGAAATAATAAATTAACTAAGTTATGGATATGATATCAACTATATTTTAAGATACACATATCTATAAATATATCTTCTTTTCATTGTGTAACTTAAGAATGTTTTAGAGTACTAAGCCCCTTGTTATATATTGAAAATTAAAATCTCTGGACTTCAGATCAAAATGTGGGCGAATTATGGTTGGGGTCATAGAATATCGAAATCCTTGGATGGATGCCCTACATAATTCACGTACAGATCAGTATTGACCTTCAACAATATCTTGCTGAACAAATTCCAGGGTTCTTTTGAATTGTTTGAACAGAATCGGACAGACATTTAACGTCTATATAATTGACGAATTTCTTAATATCAGCAAAACATATAAAGTATTTTTTTTTTTACACTTCCTTTATCATTTTTATCTATTAGTTACCCTATTCAGAAATAGAGTAAATATAATTAGTTTTCTAATTAATCATGCCTGTATATTAATTTGTAAGAACTTCCAATATCCAAGGGGGCCGTGGAAAACTCATTTCAATGAGTGTTCCCTTGGAGTGAAAGATTAGGAATCACTGAGCTAGTGTTTGTTTCTTAATAGAGGTACTAGAAATTTAATCTGCTAATAAATGAATTGTAAAAAAATACTATGTAGGTGGTAATATACTTTTTTTACATGAAAAGATTATTAGCATATCTAGCAATAATCGTTATTAAAACAATAGGTTTTCGGAAATTTAAGCTCAAGTGATTCATAGTAATAGATAATTACCTATAATTATGAAAAGCTTGTTATTACCGGATTTTCTATGTCAAAGGAAGGCCTTATATATCATATATCCGTAATAACCGAAATTACAGAACTCGAAACGTCATCAACATCCTATCAATTTCTGCTTCTCAACGGCGTTTACTTAGATTTTTAGAACATTGGTCCATTTATCTATAAAAATTGAAACACTGAAAGACTGTGTTGTGTGAAAATTTCAAGCTGGGTATCACAGGGTTTTATATTTCCACTTTTCGTTCCTTTGGCTGGATGTATACCGATATGCAAAAAGCTATTTATTTCCATAATAATTAATGTTGGCGAAAAACGTGAAATAAAAGCCGAAAGGGAAAAGAAAATTATTAAGGAATTGTCATAAGGGAGAGTTTAAGATGGGACTGGAGACACAGATAATAGTCCATTGACTTTACTAATCAGTGTAAGATATAGTGTCTCTGAGAAACTAACTTTTCAGTGAAGAGAAATCTCATCTTGATATGACTTAGTCACGACGAGAAACAACATTGATATTTATTTGTAAACTGAGATGCTGTGAAAGCGATGTCAGGCAAATAATCATATATTCAATTTCAGTCATTATATGTTGCTAAAACCCTTTGTATTGTGCAAAATATGAACACATGCTTTGTGATTTGATTTTCGTTTACATAATCATTATTTTGCACAAATGAACAAAATTTTCATCTGACATATCCAGAGGATAATTCCTTAAACCCTGAAGATGCAACCTTCTCTATTGCTGGGATGAAACTGTCTCGCCTGCTCCAATATCTTCTCTGTTTTTTATTAAATATCATATATTTCATACTAATTCCAAGGTTTTTCAATGCAGAAAATATATCTATATAGTGTAAGAATGTCAGAAAAGAAAATCATCGAGCAAGTTTTTTTTTAAACCCATCTGTTCTTTCTCAGCAGTGAAAAGTTAATCCTAGTTCTTTCTTAATTTTGAAACCTTATCCAGATATTTTATTTGTCTCTACTGCTTGCTATGGAAGCAATTTATGCCCATACAATACCAAATAAAAGCCTACACCTATATTCATAGGCAATGTCATCAAGAAAGTCACACGTAGGTAACGGCTTCAGTGAAGGAAAGCACGCGCATATAACTGTATTCGCCCGTATCTAAGAACCTATATCATGTTTCGTAAACCCATCCAGGATTATTCCCATAATCTTTATCTACCTTTTAAAACCCACATGACTCTTTTTATTATATCCATTTTTATTTTATTCTTATCAACTTCACTTCTCTCAATCATATCCACTGCGTTTAATTTTTACCTCCTCTCCAACTTGAACTTTTGAGTATTTTGATTTTCTTGCAGACATCTTATCAAACCTATTAACTTTTACCTACATATCTCTGTCAAGTAACTGCATGTAATTTTCAGTTCTAAATCCTACCTCATTTCGATAAAATAACATAAAATATATTAAGCCAAAGACCACAAAGGTCAATATTCTTCTTATTCATTAGATGCTAGAGCAGGGGTCAATTTTGCTAATCCTTTGCAAGTGTTGATAATTTTCATAAGAAAACTAACGAACGCATATGGTGATCTTTTTATATAAACTAACGCTTTTCAGCATTGATCAAACCTTTACTATTATTAGTTTTGATAAAAGAACCTCATCTGCCC
>NC_090740.1:86528832-86536332 GCF_036898095.1 Palaemon carinicauda
TCGCCTTGAAGTATTCTAGAGAAAATTTCTTCATCTCGCCGATCCTTTACATAAAATTCTTTACATAATCTCTATCTGTTTCCTCTCGATTCTTCCATTTTTTTTTTTTGGCTAACATTTCAATCGGACCTTGTACTTCTCGTCCAAATACCATTTCATCCAAGCTACTTCCCATGCTTTGCTCAAATAACATCAGTGGTAGTCCGATGTCCCATTCATTACCCATTTCATTGCAGAACTTCATTAACATACCGTTTATTATTTGATGAAAACTCTCTAATGCACCTTGGGTGTCCGGATGATAGGCAGTTGATAGTTGTTGTTTCACATCCAACAGTTTCTTTATGTCCTGAAATAATTTTGACGGGAAATTTGTTGCTCGGTCACTTTGAAGGATTTCCAATATACCAAACACAGTGAAAAAGTCTAGTAACTTCTTGGCGATTATCTTGGCACATACGTTCTTCTGGGTATCTCGTTATTGGATACATCAATGTTAACATATATTCTTGACCTTTTTCCGTCCTTGGTAAAGGTCCTACAGAGTCCATCATTACCTTGCTGAAGGGTTCTCCTGGCACTTCTATTGGGTGTGAGGGAGCTCTCTTAATGCACTCATTTGGCTTTCCGGCCATTTGACATACATGACATGCACGGCAAAACTGGCTCACGTCCTTATGCACGCCAGGCCAGAAAAAGTGTTTCATCATCTTCTCCATCGTCTTTTTATCCCCATATTTCCTGTTTTGTGCACCTGTCTATTCAATGGTGTGGGGAATAATATCTGCTTATATATCCCCCATTCTACATTTCAGGGATATTGGCGGGTCTATGCTTCCTCATAAGGAACCAATCCTTAAGATAATAACAGGCCAGAGACTGCTGTGCCTCCATCTCATCTGCCACACGGTACAATAACTCTGGTAACGTTGCATCCTTGCATTGTAACCCTACCAATCACCCTTTTCCTACTCACTTGTCCTACTTCTAACATTGAATTTTCTACATATTTCAAGTCCATTTCTTCTTTTTCCTCTTGTCCGCTTGTCTGTCGTTCCTCTTACCTCGGGCCTACTCGGGAGTTCTTTTCTTGCAGGAATCCTCGTTTTCAAAAAATAAATCCACTAAGTTCATTGCATCTTCGAATTCTTCTTCTTCTTTGTCCTCTAGTCCAGTTACCTGTCATTCCTCTTCACTCGAGCCTATTTGGGAGTTCTCTTCTTACGTATCATCTAGGGAATCCTCTTCTTCAGAAAATAAATCCACTAAGTTCATTGCACCTTTGATTTCTTCTTTTTTGTCCTCTTCTCCACTCATCTGTCATTGCTCTTCACTCGGGCTTAGCTTTGTGTTCTCTTCTTGCATATCAAGGGAACCCTCTTCATCGGTAAACAAATCCTCCAAATTCAATACTTCCAAGACCCTTTTTTCTATGTTCTCTTGTCCACTGGTCGGCCATTCCTCTTTGCTCAGGCCTATCTGGGAGTTCTCTTTTTGCATACTATCAAGGGAATCCTGCAAGTTCATTGCTCCATTAATTTCTTCTTCTTCTTCTGCAGCCACTTTCTTCTTCATACTCTTCGTCGTATGACAATTAAGAACCAGAGACGGGTAGTCCTTCTCGACTTCAGTTGTAAAACTATTTTTCAATGGTTTCTCTGTTACAATGGGATAAGACACGAATGGCGCTCCACCTACCTCATTAGCCAGCACTATGTCTATTCTTTCGACATCCATTGAATCCTTTACCGCAAAATCAAAATTACATGTTACCAACTTGCATGACGGTTTTAAATGACAAATAGGGGTGACCTCACCACCTCTTCCCTTCACAATAATTGAGTCCCCTGTTCCACCAACAGGTGCACTTCCAGTACCACCAAACTGGTTAGAGGCTCTATTGCCCAATATCCTGACTGGGGTTCGCTCACTCCCGTCTATTGCTTTTAATGTACTTTCATAAATATATAGTTTAAGCATCCATGCTGTTTGAGTTCGTCCTGTTCGCCGTGTAAACGTTGGCTGGTTTATTTTCCTCTCCGTCCTCTCCTGATTGCTTCTTAGTCTTCGCATTCTGTGAAGTTAAATTATCCTTATTCACTTGGGTGACTGCTTTCAGTTACTTTGACCAACATTCCTTACTGATTTGGCCTCTTTTGCCATATTTGAAACAGACAATTTTAAACTTCTTCACATCTTGCACAGTAATTGAAGGAGGACAATTCGTAGTTTGTTGCTATGGTTCTATTGCATTTTGCTTAGGACAGTACCAGTGTTACTTCCGTTGTAACAGTTGAACTTGTTCCCGTAGTTATTATTGATCTGATTTCCATGGTTTGGCAAATACTTGACACTTTGTCGGAACAACGGTTGAAACTACATGCCCGAGGAGCAGGGCATGTAGTATGGTACAGTTCAATTTGTTTTTTCGTAACTCGTACCGCGCATATTTAACGTACCGTAATTTCGTACAGTACCTAAAAATTTACAACGTACCGTACTAGTATGATATTTCATAGTACCCGTAATTTCGTACTATTTCCGTACCTAAGTTTTTTTACATTGCAGTTTATATAGACATAACATGGCAGTTTTACTACTACTACTACTAATACTCCTAATACTACTACTACTACTACTACTACTACTACTACTATCACCACTGCCACTTCAAGAAGATTGGTGTTATGTCATACATTAATGATATAATACACTTATATTTTGCTAAGGTTACAAAAGGAAAATGTTCAGTTATACAGTATTAGGCATTCATACAGTTTTATGTGTTGCAGCATAATAGCATTACAGCATCATCAATATCCTCTGTTAGACCTAGTCTTAAATCATTAAGAATATAGTGCAACCTAGAGAATGTGCACTCTACACTTGCTAGAGTAACAGGCAGAGTAGCTGCTACCTCAGCAAGATTTTTTAGTGCACTTTCTTGCTGATAATGCCATCACTGGAAAATACACTGATTTTTACTGATATATAAAGCTTTGGCGAACATTTTGATATGCTCAGCCACTTCACATTCTTTGCTTGTGGTATCAGTTGCTCTGCTTGCATCACTGACTCGGAGTAATTGCTCTAAAATATATACTGACCCAAGTACTGAGTCACCTTCACCATCACTATCGCTGCTCGTGAATGAATCGTCTTTTGCCAGTATTGAGACTGATGACATAGTACTAGTAGAAGAAATAGTTTTAATTTTTTTCCAGAGCCCAAGAAGATGTATTTGACTAAGTTCCTTTTGTTCTTTGGTGAGGAGAACATTATATCTTCTGTTAAGATACACAGCAGATAGGAAAGCAGGGCTCCTAAGCAGACAAATTTATCTGAGTTTGGTACAGAAATGGTACGATTAAGTACGAAAAAGAAAATCAATCGTACTTTTGTACCGTACTGAACTAGAAGGAAAATATTATACAGTAATATCGAACCGTACTTACATCCCCCCAAAAAATGTACCGTATCGTAATATCATACTGAACCGTACTGGAACTATTTGCCCTGCCGAGGAGGAGTTACGACTAATAATATTATAATCTTCACTCAGCAAACTGGCTTTATCAAGTTTCTTCACCTCTCTCTCTGTAGCATATTGAAATGTGTTCATCAATTCCTCGTAGATACTGCACTAGTATCAATTCTAAATCCGCCTTCTCTTCTACATTAGCAGCCGCGGTCCTTCTCTTAAAACATCGCCATACCTTATGAGCGTAATCCAGGAAAGTAATTTTTTCGTCCTTTTTTCAAAATTCAGAGCTTTTTCTTTTGATATTCAGGGGTCATCTGATACACTTGCGATTTAATCCTCTTCACTTCTTACTAATCCATCCTCAGGTCCTAAGATAAGGATAAGTAAGCACTGTGGCCCTTCTCAAAGAGCACACACTGCAATAACACAGACCATTTATCTTCAGGCCATTTCATCGTTGCTGTGACCGTTTCAAAATGATCGAAGAACTCATCTGGAGACATCCCTGAAGCATGGAATTATCTTTTGAGCCTTCTTGTTATTTGTTGTCAACTCAGCACGGGCGAGCATCAGCTCTAATTCCCGCTATTACCTCGCTTCTTACATCTCTTTTTCTTCCTGTCTTCTCTCTTTTTCTTGTTCTGTCACAATCTCTCTTGCTTCCATCTCTCTTGCATGTCGTTTTTCTTCTCTCTCTTCTTTTTCTCGTCTTTTGATTTACCTCCCTTCCATTAATGTTGCATTTCTTGCAATCTCTCGGGCTTCTTCTCGTTCATATTCTTCTTGCTTTGCTTTCATTTTCAACCTAATCAAATTCTCTTCTGCTGCAATTCGTGGAATCTAAGCCTCATCATCCCTATCAGCCTTAACGCTTTGAGTTTGCGAGTCATCCGGTCTTTGCTTCGTTGAAAATTCTTCCTAGTTACCTCCAACAGTTCACAAGCTGCCACAGTATTCTCTTCTGTCACCTTTCCCGAGTTTATCAACGCTTCTAAGGCTAGACACTTGATTTGGATATGAATCATCCCCACGTAGCAAGGCCACCACATACAAATAAGATAGAGAACCACTGAGCTGCAGTTACATTAGTTTCTGACAATTTCTGAACACTAGGGTTATACAAAAACTCTTGGATATTAAACTGCGCCATCATGTAATTTTACAATTATTAATGCCTCCCAAAAAATGATATAAAAACAATATGCAAAATCTTATCAACACTGTACTATTCTAAAACCCTTTAATCAAAACAGGGCCATGTTATTATCAACATTTAAAACATACTCGCTCGATCCCAAGGGTCTGGGCACCAAAATGTATTATATGATATGGTTCCCTGGTTTGAGTACCCAAAAAATATATTATACGATTATGACTCCCTAGTCTGGGCACTAAGAATAAATTATACTATGGCTTGTGACTGGGAACCAAAAATATAATATTATATATACTAGTTCATCAACCTCTCATATTCCATACTCCCTTCTATGATTTTATATTAAAACTGTTACACTTTTAAAGATTAACACGAGAATTCTGAGATCGTTAATTAGCTCCCAGACAACAATATATAAAACACTGAATATCAAAAGATCTCATAAGTACACTAAAAATTAATTGGATAATTACTCCTAAGTATTAATTAAAGCGTATTTCCAACTTACTGTGGTTCTCAACAAGAAACGAGTAGAATGTGGTTCAAAATAATGATGATTGGAGTAATACATTCCTTACAAAAACAGATTAATTCTCTATAGATTACAACACTTTGAAAATAATTTACATAAAAGTCTGAATAACCTTAAATTAACACAAAAATGATACGATCTGAAATTATATAATAACATGACTTAAACGAATGTATCTGAATAAACCTTAGACTAAGAAAATATATAAAATGAAGAAAATTATATAAAAACATGAAATTAGATCTGAATAGTGCAATATTCAAGTTTGACACGTAACTAACAATATATAACCAGATCACGATAAAAAGTCTATCCTTCCTACAGGGCCAATTACAAACACTTTATACTATGCCAACTGTTTCCCTAATACAGTAAATTCAAAATCACTGTTATGGAATATGCATTTTTTCAACACACAATTTGTCACTTATGAGAGGACACACTAAACCTACTGAACACTTTCAACAACAAAACATTGGGTTATATGTCAAAGTGAGAGAGGGGGAGGGGAAGAGAGCTGTCTCCAGGCTGCAATTTCTATCTCGATCTCTCTAACCCAGTCTTGGTGTCACTTTTAATATATAATTTGGATAATTCCAGAAGGTTCCAGGATCAAGGTATGATAGGGCTGGGCCAAGCGTTAACGTTTCCACTTAACGCACTCCCAAATGTTATGCGCACACCACGCCAGACAGCTCTCAGAGTCAGCTAGCTCCGCCCACCATTTGTTCCCGAAATAAAAAAGAAAACACCGTATCACCAGGCTCTTAACGAAACTTTAAAGCATATGGTACAGAATTTCCCAAAGCACATGTTATTGAGTATTCTCCTTCAAACATGAAGCAATACATAATTAAATATATATATATATATATATATATATATATATATATATATATATATATATATATATATATATATATATATATATATATATAATTATCTAAGCCCTTGTTAATATCTTGCTCGAGTCCCACAACACTGAAATAGATTTTGTAAGATTCGTAACAAACATGTGAAATAAAAAGGTAATTGTTAAAAGTAACACAAATTTACATATGCTATCTCTAATAAGGAGCACAATGAAATTCAAGACGAAGGCCTTACGTAATTTACATGAAACACTTATATATACATAAGAGGAGCTCATTTCATGGACTGGGTTTCATCTCTTCAATGCACAAATGAAATATAAACAAAATCATGAATAAACTATTGTACCTACTCTACACTAGACCAGCTTCGTAAGAATACACACACACACACACACACACACACACATATATATATATATATATATATATATATATATATATATATATATATATATATATATATATATTAATATTTATACATACATATATACATATATGCATACATATATATATATATATATATATATATATATATATATATATATATATATATATATATATATATATATATATATATATATATATAAATATATAAATGAATATATATATATATATATATATATACATATATATATACAGTATAATATATATATATATATATATATATATATATATATATATATACATATATATATATATATATAAATAAATATATATATATATATATATATATATATATATATATATATATATATATATATATATATATATATATATATGTATATATATACATATATATATATATATATATATATATATATATATATATATATATATATATATATATATATACATATATATTTGTATATTCATTCAGGAAAAAGTTATGGAGTTGGGAAACAAGGGGTAGGAATCATGTTGACACCAAAAGGAAAAAATACATTATTGAAGAAGATAGCTGTAAAAAGTAGATTGTTACTTGCAGACTTCATATCAAAGCATTGCAATATGATTGCTATAGTTTGTTATGCCCCAACAAATAAGTCCCATAAAGCAAGGGAATATGAATACTATGAAGAACTGCAGTGTAATATATGAGATCTCAGAGAGCGATACGGAAATTGTGACTGGTAACCTCAATGCTAAAGCAGGAAGGGATAATCAAAGTATCATTATGTGATGGGTTTTGATGGTCTTCGCAAAGTTGCAAAAGAAAATGGAAGTCATTTTATAAGTTTATAGTTAGCAAACAATCTTACTATTGGAGGTACTCTTTTCCAGCAAAAGGATATCCACACATATATATATGGTCTTTACTATGTGAGGATAGAGAAAAAATTAATAGATCACTTAGCCAATTAAAAATATGGAATGAGGACTCAAAGAAATGTAATAATCTAAAGAGGGGAAGATATTGCTAGTGATCACCAGCTTCTCATTGCCACACAAAAAA
>NC_090740.1:86551332-86566332 GCF_036898095.1 Palaemon carinicauda
ATTACAGTACTGTACGTCGTTCTACATCTGGACCTAGTATAGGTTAGGATGTGGAATTGACTCAGCCCCTTGCCGGCCGGCAGAGCTGCCGGCCGGCAAGGGTCTTATATTTTGAGTGCTGCCCGGACCTCCCTTGGTCCCTCATCCATGCCTGCCTGTAGAGCCAGACGGCATTGGTCAGGAAGCCTGAATTAGATTCTCCCCTTCCTTATATACACTCTTTCGGATTCCGGGCTTGGAGGTAGTGTACACTCTTATCCCGGCATCCATTCTATTTTTCTTCTAGTGCTGTACCCGACCCGGCTGCCGGCCTATGAGGCCGGCAGCCGGGCGGGTGTAGTCCTCTGGTTCTTTTGCTGCCGGCTGGCATCGATCCTGTACCTTTGCCGGCCGGCTAATGTCAGCCCTTGTCTGCCGGTCACCAAGAGTGTGGGCGGCAGCTGGGTACTACCTTGTTTAGTTGCCGGCCGGCAGCCATTGCCGGCCGGCAGTTGCTGCCGGCCAGCACATGCATTTGAACCAGAGTTCTGCCGCCTTATAGCTGTTAAGTAGTATACTTTAAAGCTAGTTATGGAATTGCCGGCCGCCATACACCATAACGTATCCTCCTATACTGTACTAGTATTCTTCAGTATAACACATACAGTAAGAAGAAAACTATAGTATGGGTTTTGGTACAGCACTGTGTGTTCTAACACTTTTGTGTTTTCTTGCACAGTCCTTTGCTGTTGCCCTACATATAGGAAAGTGAGTTCTTTCCTGTCTATTATCCAGGATTTTAAAATCATTGCTTAGGTGTGAGCTCCACCTATTTCCTCTGGAAACTTTGCATTGGTTACTCTAGAAGAGATTAACCATTTGATTTTATTATCTGGAAGGCTGCAGCATTGGGTTGTGAGGGAAACACAAGTGTGTGTCTTTCCTTTCTGAATTGTTATTCTATACAATGCATATCCAGTGATACATAGTTCACTTGATACTCATGGAAATTTCTTCTCTTTACAGAAGGACCCTCAGAAGTGCGGAAGTGTTTTCTGCAACGTCCGCAGCAAGAACCTCTGCGGACATGAGTTTTGTAGGAAACACGCAGCATGCGCTGTCTCCAAGGATGATCTCCGGTATTGGGACCCTCAGGTATGTACTGTGTGCACTAACCTAATTACTGAGGTCTTTGATTCCCCTAGGACGGCGGAATCAAGGGATATAGCAAGGGGAAAGCTTCGTACCTGGGTAAGGGGCTTCCAAAAGAACACCTCTGGCCCTTATCTTCCAAGTGAGAAGATGAGGGCGTATCTTTTCCCTAAGGCATCAGCTGATGCAGTGATTCCCCAGCCTCAAGAGGAGATCCCCCAAGTTCAGATCCAGGTGGATGCTGAAGTCGAGGTCGCGATGCAAGACATCCAGTTAGATGACAGGATGTCTGATGTGGACGAGCGTCTGGAGGAAGACCTCCTGGCAGAAGCCCAGGATGAAGTTCAAGCCCCAGACGTTGTAGAGGAAGAGGTCGACGAGGTGTCGGCTACTCCGGTTCAGATTCCGGAGCCTATTCCCTCAACATCGGCCGGTCTTCCAGTAGAGTTGGGACAGGCCCTCTCTTCTATTGTTGGAATGATCCAACAAATGCAGAAGGAGAATCAGGTGAAGGCGGCTGCAATGGAACTGCAGATGCAGTGCCTGGCAGAATCACATGGGCCCCAGAAAAAGCTCAATGTGAAAGACCTTCCCTTGTGCTCAGATGCTAACCCATGGAGGTATGCTGAGCACATGCAGATGACGACTGGAAAGATCGTCATCTCGGATAAGCTGGGCTCAGTTCCCTTGGAGGAGGTGGAATTCTGGCCCAGCAAGGCATCATATCCGGACTGTTATGTCTGGCTGATGAAGGAACCAGCTTCAAAGGAGGAGACAGAGCCGAAGAAGTTCATAGTGATGGACCACGCTAAGGCTCAAGCTCTACTTTCATCCTCGATGAAAGAGAGGGGCTTCTCTAACTCAAAGGTAGCTGCATTGAGCAAGATACTCCCTTCCCTTGTGTCCTCGCCTGCTAGAGCCTTCCCCTTTTTACATAAAGGGTTTGCGGCTGTACTAAAAACAGTCGACGCCGTCAAGTCTTGTCACTCCCTGGAGGAGTGTAAACCCTTGTCGCTGGCCCTGCCTATGTACCATAAAGACTGGAAGGACGTCCATCTTACGTTCTCAGTTGGAAAGTTGGAGGCTGATATTGCCGGACGTCAGTTCGGCGAGGACCTCCCTAAGCTGTCTGACTTTCTTTTGCTAAGAGAGTTCGAGACAAAAGAAAGACTGGCTGCCTCAATGTCTCTTTAGACTACTCTTGAGACGATGGCAAGTGACCCCAAGGTCCATTAAATGTTCATGGTGGTGGCCAAGACTCATCTGGCCACAGTGACGAAGGACCTTTATGGCTTCGTCTACGCAAGGAGAGCTTGTAGGGAGTTCATGTTCACCTCGGCTATGGTGAGGCACGAGCCAAGGAAACTAATCTCCTCCAACATTTGGGGAAAAGACCTTTTCCCTACCGACTTGGTCAAAGAAGTTGTTGATAAGGCCACCTTGGAGAATAGAAACCTTCTCCAGAAGTGGGGCCTGGCTATCAAAAGAAAGTCTTCCCCGGATGAGGGTCCTCAACCAAAGAGGAAGACTATGAAGACTAGGCTACCGTCTCGGCCAACGAAGCCTGTTAGACAGCAACAGCAACTGCAATTGTCATTGCCTCCAGTGCCCCAGATCGTGGAACAATCCCCGACCACTTTTCAGTGGGTACCCCAGGCCGTGTCGACACAGTCCACGGCATTCACCCCAGCGTTCGAAGGGCAGTGTACTTCCTTTCGAGCAAAGCCTAGAGGAGCAGCCAGAGGCTCGTCTAGGCGCCCCTCAAAGGGAAGGGGATTCAGGGGTGGTCGTGGTCAGGGAGGCAAGACCTCAGGACGGCAGTCCAAGTGAGATGATACCGGTAGGAGGGAGACTTCTGAAATTTCGGGATCGGTGGACCTTCGATCCCTGGGCCCACAGCCTACTCAAGAATGGACTGGGCTGGAGCTGGTAGAGCACTCCACCCACTTGCCTTCGGTTTTTCCAACACTCTGTGGCGGGATGTTTAAAAAACAAGCCCCACACCCTGAATCACACCTACAGACAATTGTCTCAACAAAACAAACTTTCCCCTTACGTTATCTATACCAGACTCTTTAACAGAAGGTAAAAAAACTAAACATAACCTTAAAACTATATATTTCTTACAAACTATAACGCTCAACATAAACAAAAAAAACACACTTATCAATAATCATACACTTAACACAAAACCGGCCTTAATCATACCACCATTCAATTAAACCCTCAAAATAAATAACGCTTAACAACTTACAAAACATACAATAAACGTAACATAATTCAAATAAACCAAATTTAAACCCTAACAAAACTTAAAACTAAACCGCACAACCAATATGTAATTCTGAGTGGACACTTTCGTCCACACAAGGCCAACAGTCTTTTGTAGCCAAAAAAAACACAACTCTGCAGCAACCGGACCGCTGAAAAATGTTAATGCACAATTGCACTTATCATCATCGTCATCATCATCATCATCTAATATATCAATATGCCAAACCAATTCCTTCAACCGGGCGGGGTCGTTACAGCATCTATTTCATCAAGATCCACAGAGCAATCCAATCAGGTCCTTAAACAATCCAGGTCATCAATAATTCATTCCAAATCTGAGCAGTCGTATCAAATTCCTTAAACAAGCCAGGTCGTCAACAATCACATTCATATAAATCTCTCCCCAAAGGAGGAATCGCAGCCTGCCAAAATAAAAAAGAAAAACACTTACGAACACTTCTAGCTAACTGAACTATCGCACTATAATCAAAGATAAATAATAAATTGTTCCTATCATTCACAATCACGACAAGCAAAGATAAACAAAACTGTACTTACTTTGAAAATCAAAAAACACTTCCACGCTGGTCGAAAATATATAAATAGTTATCCAGCACTCACACAACTGCCTTAAGCTGCAGTCAAATAAAAAAGCATTCGCTCTGAAACATTCACCACTGTCGTAACCTAACTAAAAAATGTAAACAAACAATCTCATTTGTACCAACAGTCTTTCTCACCACCAACGATCATTCTCTAACTACCACTTGCTCTTCGGCGCGCACCGCAGTCACACAAACACACAAACAAACACACAAACACACACAAACACACACACACTCTCGCGCGATCTAGCAAAACTAAAGCAAATGAAATTCTCTCTCTCTCTCTCTCTCTCTCTCTGGATTTGGCACAAAACAAAAAAATAAAAATAAAGTAAAAATAAATCCTCCACAACTCCACCCCCGTTCTGGAGGAGTACGTTCAAGAACTGTTGGAGAAAAAAGGTGATCCGAAGGGTGAAGCCCATCAATTTCTAAGGGAGGCTGTTTTGTGTTCTCAAGAAAGACTCGGAAAAGCTCAGAGTCATTCTGGACTTGTCGCCACTCAACAAGTTCATAGTGAATTGCAAATTCAAAATGCTAACACTGCAACACATAAGGACCTTACTGCCCAAGAGGGCATATTCCGTCTCTATAGACTTGTCAGACGCCTATTGGCACATTCCAATCAGCCGTCGACTCTCCCCCTACCTAGGGTTCAGGCTACAACGAAGACTATACGCCTTCGGAGCCATGCCATTCGGGCTAAACATAGCCCCAAGGATTTTTACGAAGCTTGCGAGCGTAGCTCTCAAACAATTACGCCTAAAGGGAATTCAGGTAGTAGCCTACCTGGACGACTGGTTGGTGTGAGCAGCACCTGAGACAGAATGCTTGCAAGCTTCCAGTCAAGTGATCCAGTTCCTAGAGTACCTAGGCTTCAAGATCAACAGAAAAAAGTCTCGACTTTCTCCATCTCAAAAGTTCCAGTGGCTGTGAATCCACTGGGACCTTTTGTCACACCGTTTCTCCATCCCGGCGAAGAAAAGGAAGGAGATAGCGGGTTCTGTCAAGAGACTTCTAGATTCCGAAAGGATATCAAGACGCGAGCAGGAGAGGGTACTGGGCTCTCTCCAGTTTGCTTCAGTGACAGACCCAGTGCTAAGAGCACAGCTAAAGGATGCAACCAGAGTTTTAGAAGTTATGCATCAAACGCGCGAAGATATCTGAGAAGACCAGTTCCGCTTCGGCTAAGTACTCTTCTCAGGCCTTGGTCCCAAGCCAGACATCTAAAGAAGTCGTTTCTTCTTCATCCACCTCCCCCGTCGGTGACGATTCACTCAGACGCCTCGAAGGAGGGATGGTGAGGTCACTCTCATCGGAAAAAAGTCCAGGGGACTTGGTCCAAGCTATTCAAGACCTTTCACATAAACTTTCTAGAAGCTATTGCAGTGCTCCTTACCTTTAAGAAAGTCTCCCCGCGTCACTCGATCCACATAAGGTTGGTGATGGACAGCGAGGTAATTGTGAGATGCTTGAATCGACAAGGATCGAGGTCACCACCTCTCAACCAGGTGATGTTGGCCATCTTCCGATTGGCGGAAAAGAAGATGTGGTACCTGTCGGCAGTTCACCTTCAAGGAGTCCGCAATGTGACGGCGGACGCTCTATCCAGGTTCACACCGATAGAGTCGGAATGGTCCTTAGATGCAGGATCATTCTCCTTCATTCTGAATCAAGTCCCAGAACTGCAGATAGACCTCTTTGCGACGAAAGACAACAAGAAGTTGCCCCTGTACGTGTCCCCGTACGAGGACCCCTTAGCGGAAGCAGTGGACGCGATGTCCCTCGACTGGAACAGATGGTCCATGATTTATCTATTCCCTCCTCACAACCTTCTGTTGAGGGTCCTCAACAATCTGAGATCCTTCAAGGGGGGTAGCGGCAATAGTGGCCCACCAGTGGCCGAACAGCGTGTGGTTCCCCCTGGCATTGGAACTGCAGCTGAAGTTTGTACCGCTACCAGATCCAGTTCTGACCCAGCGAGTCCAGAAGTCAGCTGTCTGCGCTTCATTACAGAAAACCCGGACCCTGCAGCTCATGATTTTCTCTCCCTAGCGGTGAGAAAGCGTTTCGGGATTTCGAAAGCCAGCATAGACTTCCTAGAGGAATATAAGTGCAAATCTACTAGAAGGCAATATGAGTCATCTTGGAGAAAATGAGTGGCCTTTTGTCAAGGCGAAGAATCCGCAGGAGATCTTGACAGACTTCTGCTTATCTTTCTTCATCCACCTCCATGGTCAAGGATTGGCAGCTAACACGATTTCAGCGTGTAAGTCTGCTTTGACAAGACCCATTCTATATGCCTTCCAGGTCGACCTAGGTAACGAGATCTTTAATAAAGTCCCGAAAGCCTGCGCTAGGCTCAGACCTTCAGCACCTCCAAAGCCCATTCCATGGTCTTTAGACAAGTTCTTCATTTCGCTTCTCTGTTGAACAATGAAGAGTGGGCGTTAAAGGATTTGACACAAAAAGTTATTTTCCTATTTGCACTCGCGTCCGGGGCCAGGGTTAGTGAGATTGTAGCTCTCTCGAGAGAGGCAGGTCGTGTTCAGTTCCTGGATGGGGGAGAACTGAACCTGTTTCCGGATCCTACGTTTCTCGCCAAGAATGAGTTACCCACCAACAGGTGGGGTTCCTGGAGAATCTGCCCTCTGAAAGAAGATGCATCTCTATGTCCAGTAGAATGCCTAAAGGTCTATCTTCATAGAACTTCAGACTTCAAGGGTGGTCAACTATGCAGGGGAGAAACATCAGGCTCAAATTTATCTCTTTATCAACTCAGAGCGAAAATCACATAATTTATTCGCAGAGCAGATCCTGACAGTACACCCGCAGGTCACAATCCGAGGAAAGTTGCCTCATCCTTAAATTTCTTTAATTGTATGGATTTTGAACATCTCCGTTCATACACTGGCTGGAAGTCTTCCAGAGTGTTCTTTCGCCACTATGCGAAGCAAGTAGAGGAACTAAAGAGATCTGTGGTAGCAGTGGGTCGCAGTGTTAACCCTACTGTTTAACTCTGTGAGGAACAGTGGTTTTAATTGGGACGATTAATTCCAGAGTGAGTGTGTAGTTACATACTGTACTACAAACTAAGTGAGGGCACTGTGTTGCCCATGTAGACTGTTCCATTTCCAAAGGTGAACCTAGCATAAGTCCAGACATGTGTGCCGAGCGTTTCTAACGCTAATGTCATTGATTTGTAATACAGACTTTTATGACTTTGATACCTCGGTATCTTAAAAGTGGCATTTAATGTTTTTTCTTTCAGACAAACAAGTTCTGTTTACTATCATACTTATGCTTTAAGTTTTGGGTTATCCTCTTCTTATGTATATATATATATATATATATATATATATATATATATATATATATATATATATATATATATATATATATATATATATATATATATATAATTGTGGTTAACCTGTCTATTTATTGCCTGTCAATAAACTGGTTCTTGAGAACCTTGCGTCTCCTTCACCTGTGTCAATTTATTGGTATAATTGAGCATTCATTCTATGTACCTTATCTGGGATAATTCTAATAGAATTGTTCCTTTATGCAAGCTATGTTGCATTGGTTTTCCTACCATGCGGATATAAAATCTTTGTCCAATACAAGTATTGTGCGGAGAACTGGTCGATATTTCATATTGACGCAGTGGTTCTTTATAAACTATGCTTTACTTAATATAGGGCGAGACCACTATATTAGCTTGCCTGGTATACATACATAGGTATATGTACTCTTCGAGACTTTTCCAGAGTCTAGTAGGACTCTTCCCTGTAGGGGGCAGGAAGCTCTAACATGGTTTATAGTTAGTTGAAAAGATGTATAACGGTAACATCTTAGGTCTCTAGGTCTAGTCGACCGGGAAAAATTACCTCCGGGGAGTACGGCTCGTTCTGAGAATCCACAGATACAGTAATGCTCTGGTATACTTCCATCAGGACGACATGGCTTGAGCCCAAAAAAACGGATTTTGAGCGAAGCGAAAACTCTATTTTTGGGTGAGATAGCCATGTCGTCCTGATGGACCCGCCCTTGCCTTTCTAAGAAAGGGCTGTAGGACCCCTCCCTACATACAGTATCTGTAGCACCTCGTGTACGCTACAAGGAATACAGATGGCGCCAGGCACGCTTACGAATCGGGAGATAGGGAGCCTTGGGAGCGACTCCCCCTTTTTCTTTCCCGAATTCGTTTCTTGCCAATTGCCCCCAGCGAGACGAATCTCTGTTCCGTATGCAGATTGCCATGTGGCGTGTCAAGAATACGTCCTCTGATATGTCGCGATATCCCTTTCACGAGGGATACTCGCTCCAGGAGTTAGAATTCTGGTACCTTAAGGTAAATTCTCTGGGAATATAGCAGTAGTTGTAGTATACCCTAGGAAGCTACCCTATAGGAACTTCCATCCGGACGACTTGGCCATCTCACCCAAAAATAGATTTCTCGCTTCGCTCAAAATCCGTTTTATATATATATATATATATATATATATATATATATATATATATATATATATATATATATATATATATATATATCTATATATATACATATATACATTTATATATAATATATATATGAATGTATATATATATATATATATATATATATATATATATATATAATACCTATATATATATATATATATATATATATATATATATATATATATATATATATATATATATATATATATATATATATATATATATATATATATATCTATATATATATATTTATATATATGTATATATATATTTTTATAAATATATAGACATATATATACATATATATATAAATATATCTATCTATATATATATATATATATATATATATATATATATATATATATATATATATATATATATATATATATATATATATATATATATATATACTCTGCGTATATATATATACACACACACACACACACACATATATATATATATATATATATATATATATATATATATAGAGAGAGAGAGAGAGAGAGAGAGAGAGAGAGAGAGAGAGAGAGAGAGAGAGAGAGAGAGAGAGAGAGAGAGAGAGAGATACATAAGTTACATATATGAATATACATGTGTATGTGATTGTGAAGTTAAGGCAAAAGGGATAAATTATATTTGGTTTCTTGCAGATGGTAAAGCACATCCTGCTACACATCTGTTGCTATCTTCGTTATAGTAGGCCATACTTATACAGCCAGGCTTCTCCTGATGGATGAGTTGATAAAATCCATTGAGACGACCCTAGAAGTAGTGTAAGCATAACAAAATTCCATCAAAAGTCGTTAAATATATAAAAAGTAAAAACAAAAAGACGTAAAAGCTGTGGTAGAAGACCCAACCTTTGATTTGATGATGGTGCTAATTAGGAATATGTTTTCAGCCTACTATGAGATTCAGGGCCTCTGTAACACGGTTTTTTGGACTTTGCTCCTTATCAAAGCATCGGATGTAGCTGAAAGTTGACATATGTATATTTTACAACCACACACAGATTTTTTCAGCATTATCAATAACCTAAACCCGATAGTTCTAATTTTTATAGAGTAAAAATGATCTAGCTGACGCCATGGCCAGTGATAACGAGCCAAGAGTCGAAAACATTCATTACGTAAGCAATGCAAACACCTTTTGACAAAATTTTGCCCCGCCCATCCACCAGACACCCATTCACCTTGTTCCATCGGCTCTGAAACCCATAACAGTCAAGAATGGCTAACAGGATTTGGAATTGCCCCCGTGGTTGCAAAACTGCATTTGTCTTACGACTTGCAACTTTATACAGCCAAGAGAAAGCCCGTGGCCATATTTACTATAGCCTGAATAGGTAATTATTCAGTTTCTAGTTTAAATCCGATGTTTATCGTCTGATTTGTATTTAACGTAACATGATTATAATACTTGTAATGTCATTCAGGCTTTTGAACATTTCCATGAACTATTCACTATGCCACCAAGGGAGAGAGAGAAAGAGAGATTGTATGTGAACAGTCTTTATATATCTATTTTTGTTAAAATAGGATTTTTGTGCTAAACTCTCCATTTGACCAACGGATCATCCGATTTAATTTTTTTTCTTCTTCTTAGGCCGTACGACCGTGTTCGCCATGTTTTGGGCATGACTGCATTTTGTAAATAAATCATGAATAGTTTTAGGAGTTTTATTTGTACATCTAATGGGAATTTATAGAATTAAAGTGAACATAATTCATTTATCCTTTAAAATAATTACTACATGTAGCAAAACACATAGTAGTAAAGATGATAATGCAATAAAGGAATGATATCATACTTTATCTTTAGCTTCAACATCGGCAATAGCATACCCAGTTGCCATAATTTGTCAGCTTAATGAAATAACCTATCATCTAATGTTTAACCTAATTTCTGAGGAGGCCATGGCTTATTGCACAGTGAAAACATGACAAAGACTTTATGAATGGCGGAACGATACATAAATGAATTAAACGTTTAGGCCAACTGCTGGGATCCTAGAGGATCATTTAGCACTTCTTACAACTACTCGAGAAATTAGTTTTTATAGCTAGAATTTAAATTTTCTGATCCATCAATGCCCATGATAGCCTTCAGTGTTATCCTGAATTATAACGAAGCCGAAGTGGGTGGAGCCTCATGAAGTCATCATTCTGACGATAATTATTGGTGAAGGTTTAAAGCTAAAATATGTTAAAGGCTATTTTTTTTTTTTTACATTAAATAGGTAGGTAGATAGACAATAAATAGAAATTGCTTGACATTGGATATAGCAGTTATCAAATCAAGCTTGTCTACTACGTTTTTGAAAATTACTAACTATTCCCTACACCTTGTCAATCTGATTGTAACCTATAAAGTAGACTGTAATTTCTTATGAAACTTATTTTGGGAGTTAGACTAATAATCGAAGTGTTTTTGTATTCATTAACATATTTTGTTGGTTTGTTCATTAGGACAATTATCAGTGGAGAGGTTTCAGAGTTCATAAAGGTGTACTGCTTTGCTTTTCTTTAAACTTTTGTGTCATTGTTGGTAGAGGTATAGCCTTCGTTACGTATAGCCAATCATCGATCGAGAAAGAGGGAAGAAATGCCGTCATAAGTTACGTAACGAGACCGTTCGAAACCTTTTCTCTGAATAAGTTGACCCGTCTCTAAAAAAACGTCACTTTTACATTATAAGTACCAAATGTATTCAACCTACGTAATGCAGAATATAGTCAAAATTTATGTGTAGATATAATGTGCATTCGGAAGAAGCGTTATATTTATGAAATTCATAGATATAAAATTATTGCGAAAAAACCGTGTTACAGAGGCCCTGAATCTCATAGTAGTTGCCATTGTGCAGTAAAGTGTCCGTCCTAAACAGTGAATACCGCCCCTTCTACCTTTAATGGAATAGCCGGAAAAAAATAATTCAGGCTACAGTGGTTAGAGATTATCAGTGTACTATTGGAGATTAATAACAAGTAATAAAGTACAAAGTTTTCGGTACAAAAATACCACAAGAAATATGTGTTGGCACCCTAAAGTCTAGTATTAAGAGAGGTGAGCAAATAACTGCTAATGATACTGCTATTAGCTCAAAATGCGTGGAAACTTCTTTTAAATTACTGTGGAATTTAGATCAGGAGGGGTCATAGGAGGAACATTTAAAGGTCCACAACGACTATATACTCCAAGAGTATTCGGCATTGGTTCTGTCTTGTCAGTTTACCGCCAAAACCTCACAACTGTTCAAACATTTGTCAAAGAGTTGTTGTTGGTGGGAACCCTTATGAGTATGGAGATGTGATACCTGGTGTTCCTCAGGGTATATTATGTGCTCATTATTTTTCAACTTTATACACATTACATATTATCTGGCCTAGAAAACAAGCTTCTTGCATATGCAGAAGACGCTAATCTCTTTGCATCATTTCCATCTCCTGAATGTAGATTGGTGGTTGCTGAGTCTCTTAATAGAGATCTAGTTGAAATTAGTGCATGTTGCAAATTATGGGGTATGAAGTTAAATTCTAACGAAACTTAAAAGATTATTGTAAGTAGGTCAAGGACAGTGGCCCCTCAACATCCGGATATCAGCATTGATAATGTGTCTATAACTTTGTTTGACTCATAAAATTTTAGGTGTAATTTTCGACAAAAAATTACTTTTGAGAAACAAGTTATTTCTGTGTCTTCTTCTATTGCAAAACAATTGGATTATTGAGAAACTTTTTTAAGATATTAGTGATCAATCTATTCTGGAGAAGTGTTTTAATATTTTCATTCTACCTTATTTCGATTATAGTTCTCCTGTCTGGTCTTCAGCTGCTGATTCCCATCTTAATTTGTTGGACAGAAACTTACGGTCTATTTCTCTTTTTTTATTCCAGATCTATATATGAATCTCTGGTACAATCGTACAATTGGTCCATTATGTATGTTACATAAGATATTTCATAACTTTGACCATCCTTTACATTCAGATCTTCCCGGATAGTTCCATCCTGTACATAATACTCGGTTTGCAGTTAATTCTAATAGTCAGGCCTTTTCCATCAAGAGGCTCAATGCTACACTCAGCTCTAGAAATTTTATTCCAGCTGTGGCTAAGTTGAGCAATGATCTTCCTAACCATTTAGGGGAATTAGTAGAACTTCAAAAGATATAAATTGCAGCAAATGTTTTCATGTTGAACAGGCTGACATAATTCCTTTTATAATATCTATATAAACTATCTGCTTAAATGTTTTTAATATTCTAAAATATTTTATTCTAATTGTTCAACACTTTTCATATCGTTTGTTTATTTCCTTATTTAATAAGTGGGCTATTTTTCCCTGTTTGAGCAGTTAGGTTTGTAGCATCTTACTTTTCATACTAGGGCCACATCTTAGCTAGTGATGATAATAATAAATAATATATGTACTAACCTGTGTTGAAGTAATTATATAGTGTAGAGCAGATTGAAATTGGTCATTAATTACTAGTGAAGTGAATGACCCTATGTTACCTTATTCCCTAATTTTAATTCATACTTTTAAAGATTTACTGATATAAATATTGTGTATAATGTGTAATTTAGTTTAAAATATACTGTCTTCAGAAAAAAAAAATGGAACTCCTGTGAACATGATAGGCTGGCTAAAATATGGAGTGACCATGATTTTTTTTTTTCAGAACCAAATCCGTATTATTTAGCAAACTATAATCTAGTGAGGAAGAGCAATGTTTAATTTATTCGAAAATTGTGAAGTAAGTAAATAGCTGTTTCATTACTAAAGTTTCAGAAAAACCCATATGCGTGTTACATATAAGATGTACGAGAAAGAAAGGAAAAGAAAAATACAGATTCATTAGTGATATGAGATTTATCACTCAGTTTATTAAAGTAGCAGAGACAAGATATGGAGACTTATCATATTTACCAAACGTTATAAAGAATGGTGATTCTTATGTTAGTGTGGATCTGAAAGACGGTTTTCATCATATACTTATAAGATGTGACTTAAGGATAGATTTGTAGTTTAAATGGAGAGACCAATATTACTTTCGGAATGGGTTGCATAATGGTTGTTCTATTGTACCTTATATATTCACTAAATTTTTTAGGCCTGTTGTGAAATATCTAGGAGAGTGTAACATCAGGTTAATACTTTATGTAGAGGATTTTTTGTGATATGGCCCTAAAACCACACTACTAGATACTGAAGTGGTAGTAGACACACTGACTGACCTTGGTTGAAAAATCAACTTTGAAATATCCGTATTAATTCCTAAGTCTACATTAGAATATTTAGGTCTACTCTTAGAGACTCAAGATAGTAGAATACCAATGCTATCGGTACTTAGTACAAAAGTTTCTGAAGTTAGGAGTCTCATTTAAAAAATTTTAACTCAAAAGTCGGTGTCTCCTAGAGTTTTATCAAACATCGCTGGCCACTAAAACTTCATATGTAAAGCAGTGTTGCCAGGCAGATTAATGCTGAGAAATGTGTACAGGTTAATCAAACAAAATCAAAAATATATGG
This sequence comes from Palaemon carinicauda, assembly GCF_036898095.1. NCBI lineage: Eukaryota > Metazoa > Arthropoda > Malacostraca > Decapoda > Palaemonidae > Palaemon > Palaemon carinicauda. Next base: position 86,565,382 of record NC_090740.1, read on the forward strand.
GATTCTCAACTAGAACTGGACTTATGTGCCAAGAAAAGTCTCTTGTGATGGTATGAATTTTTCTTTTAAGCTAGCTATACGACTCTTTGGAATTCTTTTTTAACTGCCAAGAAACAGATTATTAAGAAAGATTTCCGATGATCAATCTACTTATAAAAAAGTATTTTGATTCTTTCATTCTATCGTCTTTCAAGTATTGTTCCCCTGTGTGGTCTTCAGCTACTGAATCTTATCTTGATTTTTTGGGACAGGTTCTTACTGTCTATTAGATTATCTCTACCTGATCTAGATATTAATCTCTGGTACCGTTGTTGAGTTACTTATTTATATGTGTTACATGATATTTTTCATAACTCTGACCATTCTTTGCAGACAGCACTATCCTGCTCTCATTACTAGGTATGCAGTGAATTCTAATAGTCATGCGTTTTACATATAGTGTTGTAGATGTTTTCTTCCAGGTCTGACTATATTATAGGATAAGCTTCCTAATCAGGCAGTTGAATCGGCAGAGCTTTGAACCACAAATTTGTAGCTAGTACTTTTATTATGAAGAGGCTGCATACACGTCTTCAGAGTTTATAAATCAAATATATATTTTGTTATTGTTACTGTTCTTAAAATGATTGTTCAATACTATAATAATAATAATAATAATAATAATAATAATAATAATAATAATAATAATAATAATAATAATAATATTAATAATAATAATACCATTTTTTTTCTATCTCCCTCACTTTTTAAATCTTTTGTCAAAATGTTGTTGTCTTTCTGTATTAATATTTTGGTCTAAGTGGTTTAAATGAATTGGTTGTTTTCGTTCTGCTATTTCTATAAATTACTATAGCATTTGTGTGTTTTGTCCAAAATCCGAAAACAACATACTTTCGACTTAACTAATGTCTGTTAAGGTTGCACACAAAAATACTGGATCGGCGAGACCAA
>NC_090740.1:86568832-86578832 GCF_036898095.1 Palaemon carinicauda
GCAAAGCTTTTTCAGCTCTCGCAACAACCGTTTGGGGACCAAAGGGCTTCGCTTGCCCTCAGGGAAATGACCAGTATCGCTCGCCTTCAACCTGGCGCAGACGGCTCTCCTCGTCAGTTGAACCTACTCCGTGCCCTTTGGATACGCCGTTTACCTGAACCTGTGCGCGCTGCCATACCCGATGTCGATAGTTTACCCATAAAGGACTTGATGACCGAAGCCGACGCCCTTATGGACAGCCACTTCAAGACCTCCATCAACGCCTCCACCCCTGACGTCGAGGATGCCTATTCAACGTCAACCGAAGCTGACATGAATGTCGTAGGACATACACGCCTACCCCGTGATATGCCGAAGTGGCGACAAGCCGCCCACCACCCACCAATAGCTCGCGCCCCAACGAACGACTTCTACAGCCACTTACTACCTCCCATCCACCGCAGTTTTGCTACTACCACTTCAGATTCGGGGCAACCGCGAAAAAATGTGCCAAAGATTGTCAGTGGCCAAAAAACGTGTAAGTAGGCCATCGCTTGTGGCGGTGGCCTCCCATGTTTCTAATCTTTTCTTTTTACAGGATGCAGGAACGGGCGTGCGATTTTTGGTAGACACAGGTGCTTGTCGTTCTCTTTTGCCAAGGCAACTCTTTCAAGGCACAACGTAGTCTGTCTACATCTGCCGACGTCCGCTTGGTAGCGGCCAACGGATCTGCGATACCCACCTACGGTTACGAGAGCCTCACATTATCGTTCGGGAACGGTGAATTCAATTGGAAGTTTCTCGTTGCTGATGTCACAATGCCAATCCTCGGTGTGGATTTCCTCTCTCATTTCCACCTTCTGGTCGATGTCGTTGTATATATTATGGTTGTATCTGCGCTCTTCCCTCGCACTAAAAAGAACCTGAATGATCATGTCTCCGTTTTGCTCGCTAACATTATCTGTCTCTCGAACAGGTCATGTCCTATTGCCTTGAAGTTTTGTATATAAAGAAGATTGTTCCTTAATAAATAACTCAGTCGTTTCCAATCTGCCTTTGAGTTCACAACTTCTCTCTCGGCCCGTCACAATAGCCGTCGTCTCATTAGCTTTTTTCAATATTTCATTAAACTCCAATTCTAAAGACCCTGTATTTGAGATCATGGTTCAAGAATATGTAAATAATTCCACCTCATTATTCGTTTTTCCTTCCAATGATACTTTATCTACTATATCAGATTCTGTTCTCATCATCTCTACCTTTTTTTTCTATTTATCTTGAACATGTCCTTATTTGATATTCCATGCATTCTTGTAAGCAGGATTTGCAAGTCCAATGAATGATCTGCTAATAAGGACAGCATCATCATCATACTCTAGGTCAGCAAATCTCCTGTTACCAATTCAGTATAATCCTACTCCACCATCCCCAACTGTTCTATGCATTACAAAATCAATGTGGAGGATACACGACATAGGTGACCACAAATTCCTTTGGAGTACTCCACTGTTCACTGGATATCATTTTGATAGGACTCTACTAACATTCAACTTTACACTTAATATGCTCATGAACAGAATGAAATTCAGATATTTAAGATGAACTTCATAATAACACAGGACTTTACAATATTGGCCAGTGCACGCAATCAAAGGCTTTTTCGTAGTCCACAAATCCCATCAAAAGTGGATTTCTAAATTCAACACCTTGCTGTACGACAGGTCATAAAATTAAAATTTGGTCAGTATAGATTTTGTTTTTTTCAAAATCAGGCTCGTTCATACCTTAGCCCTTCATCAATTTTTGCTAAGTGTCTTTAGAATTAGAATACCATATATTTTCATGATAACTGACACAAGTATGCTTCTGTAATTATCACAATCAGTAAAATCTCTCTTTTTTTTCTTTTTTGTCATTTTCACCAACACTCTTGGCTCCCATTCGTCAGGTTTTGCCCATTTACACCACCAGCTACAAATTAATCCTGTAAATATACTTGGAGCTACTTCATTTGAAGCCAATATCATATTCCGTCGTATCCAGGGGCTTTCCATCTCTCAAGTTTTTTTAATGATGGCTTCTACTTAAGACCTACTGAATTCATGCATGGGCAAATAAAGGTCTTCCCTAGCTTCAGATATATCAATCAAATTATTCCCTTCATATCTTCTATTCTTGAAGTCACTAAAGTGTTTCTTACAACGTTACCTTTTTTTCAATCTGTTGTTATAAGAGGTCCATCTATCTTTTTTACTGGTATATTATTCTTCTTCTTTGCTACGGTAAAGATTTCATTAATAATTCTATGAACCATTCTCACTCAACAGCCACTCCCTGAATTCATAGCTTTGTCCGGTTCATCTGATTTCCTATCTAAATATTCTCTCCAGTCGTTCCTGGGTATATATTTGACATCACTATCAGTAAATGAATACTTATTATTTCCTACCTTGTAATTTTGATTACCTTTTTGAACATTTTCAACAATAAATTTCTATCTCTGTCTCCTTTTTATAGTATCTCAAATATCAGTTGATATCCATGCTTTCTCGTTGTAACGGCATGTCCCGAAACTTCACTACTAACTTAATGATATATTTTCTTAATCTCACATCATTCTGCAATAATTATCTTTTCTTCATCTCTTTAAATGTCGAATACTAAAATTCGATTCCTACATTTAATTGCAAGGGGTTCTCTGTTCTCATCTTTAAAAAGCTTAGGCGTATCAAATCTAGGTAATCTATGTACATTTCTGTTTTGTGCTGTCAGTTTTAATTGCAGTGTGGCATTAAGGAGCTGGTGATCAGTACCAATATCTGCACTTAAATAGCTTCTTATATTTCTAGGAGTCCTTCTCTCTTTATCAATAGCTATGTGATCTATGTGATTTTTGTAATTGCCACATGGTGTAGTCCATGTTTATATCTGGATATCTGTGAATTGGAAAAGAGTACTTTCAATAACAATATTGTTTATTGAATGTGCCCCATTTTCATTTGTAACTTCGCCAGTACCGTACACATCCATCACATTTCCTATGTTTTGAAGGAATAACTGGAAAATTAAGCATTGAAGTCACCTATATCAATTTTTATATCTCTCTGTGGGATCTCGTGTATTACACTCCGCAGTTCTTCAGTGGTTATCTTTCTTTTTTTTTTTTTTTTTTTTTTTAGGGAAGTGATTTGTTGGTGAATCACAAGCTATAACACGCATATGGCCCATTATCTACCTAAACTTTACATGTAACAATCTACTATTTACAGCTCTCCATTCCATTAATGCCCATACTGCTCTTGGTGTCATCTTCTTTCTTACCCATTCTATTTAGAATCTATATGGTCTTCCTAATTAAATAAATATATTTCCTTAATCTAAGATGTCTTTACCAATCCCCTACAATGTGTTTTATTAAGAGCCAACATATTCGAAGTATATATCATAAACTCATGCTCTACTTGCTGTACCTTACTAATCCGATTCATGGTTTAAACATTCCAATTACCAATTTACAGTTTTTCATCCGACTATGAAATCCAGGATAATCTCCCTGCACCCCAGCTGCGCTCTGAAATGGGTGTCGTTCTGTAATTTTTTCTTCTCAGAGACTGAATAAATCCATACAACAATCATTTGCTAATTCATGAGAGGATAGCCAGTTCCTTTTGATGCACAGCGCCTATATAATTAAAGCAACTGACAACCACCGGTCCACACTAATTTCAGTAAGGTCATCCGCCGATATAGGAAATAAAAGCCCCAACCCATCTTATTTATCACCTCCACACCCAAAGTTCTTGTTGCCCAAAAAGGTTGCTCAACAACATATATTACTAGTGGCAAACATGGACTACTAACGTGAACCCATATATATATATATATATATATATATATATATATATATATATATATATATATATATATATATATATATATATATGTTAATGTTTATGTATGTATATATATACACACACACACACACACATATATATATATATATATATATATATATATATATATATATATATATATATATATATATATATATATATATATATATATATATACATACATAGTATACATATATATATATATATATATATATATATATATATATATATATATATATATATATATATATATATATATGTATTCATATTTATGTATATATAAACACACACACACACACACACACACACACATATATATATATATATATATATATATATATATATATATATATATATATATATATATATATATATATATATATATATATATATATATATATATATATATATATACAAAATATATAAATTCAAACCAGCCATACATTAATTACTGGATTCTCCTATCGACCTCGGAATATAAATCCCAAGGCGTAACCACTTGAAAGCAATATCTTCTGACCAGCTGGGAATCGACCCTCCATGCAGGAAGCTTGTGTGACGGTGACAATACCATTTAGCCACCAAGAAAGGCTCATTTTCCCCATCGTAATTAATTATTATTATTATTATTATTATTAGACTAGCAGGATGCCATAATTCCTTTTTCTCCAATAGTGAATATCAACCCAGTGTGGAAAAAAAACATGGCTGAAATTTTAAATGAGTCATAAAAAGTTAAAGAAACATTATAAATGTTGAGATCCGGATGTTGAGGAGCCATTGTCCTTGACCGAGTTTCAATTATATTTTGAGTTTTGTTATAATTCAACTCCACACCTCAAAATTTGTCCCATGCTTCCATTATTGCTATATCTCTTTTAAGTGATTCACCAACCCTAGAACTACATTTAGGAGATGGAATTGTTGCAAAGAGCATACCATCATCTGCATATACAACAACCTTGTTTTCTAGGCAATAATACATGTCATATGTATATAGTATGGAAAGTAATAACGCCAAGAACACTACCCTGAGGAACACCAGATATCACATTCCTATACTCACTATTGGGCCCATCAAGAACAACTCTTTAAAGACCAAATACATAAAATCTTAATAATAATGCAGAAAAGCGAACCATCCCTCCAAATTCTGTATATATAGACGCCTTTTTTATATTCAAATAACCATAAATTTTAATACATTAATGTATAAATGTGCAAACTTTATCCTCAATCAAATAACAAGTAAAACATAATAATTAGCTACGAGGGTGAAGAACGGTCTATTTTAATTGTAAGAACGAAGAACCTAAATGCAACGGGTATAATTACAGAAGAACTGATAATTTCTCTTACATTTCAACGTGGCTAAATGGTATTGTCCATACAACCTTCCTGGACCAGAGTTCGATTCCCAGCTGGTCAGAAGCTATTGTTTTTTAGTAGTTCTGCCTTGGGACTCTGTTCTCTAGATAAATAAGATAATCCAGACATTGATGTATTAAAATATATGGATTATTTGAGTACAAAAAACATCTAAATGTACAAAATTTTTCATCATCCTAATCCCAAGTTAAATCATACCAATTTCCTAGGGTGGAAAAGATGGGTTGATTTCAATTCTAAGTACAAAGAACCTGAATTCAAGAAGTATAAGTACTTAAAAATAGTCATTGACTTCTATTTTTCTTCGTAGCTATGTGGTATTGTCACAGTCATACAAGCTTCCTGGAACGGGGGTTCGATTCCCAGCTAGTCGAAAGCTAATGTCTCTTAGTGGTTCGGCCTTGGGACTCCAATCCCGATGTTGATAAGAAAATCCAGACAATAATGTATTCCAGTATATGGCTTACTTAAAAAAAAAAATGTCTAAATGTGCAAAATTTATCATTAATCGAACATACCAATTAACTACGATAGAGAAAATGGGTTGATTTCAATTCTAAGTACAAGTGACCTGAATTCGACATGCATAAGTACTGAGAAATTGTCATTGGCTTTTATCTTTATTCGTAGCTAAATGGTATTTTCACTGTCATTCAAGGTTCCTGGACCAGGGTTCGATTCTCGGCCAGTCAGAAGTCTAGTTGTTTTGTAGTTCTGCTTTTGGACTCTGATTTTGGGATCAATAAGAGAGTCCAGACATTAATGAATTAGTACAGGTGGATTACTTGAATATGAAAAATAAGTCCAAATGTCCAAAAGTCATCATCGATTGAATGCCAAGTAAAAATATACCAATTAACTATGATGGTGATGATGGGTTGATTTTTTTTTTAAGTACAAAAAACCTAAATTCAACAATTATGAGTAGAAAAGAATTGTCATTTACTTTTTTCCTTCGTGGCCAAAACTTACTGTCACAGGCATACTAGCTTTTTGGACCAGGGTTAGATTCCCGGCTGGTCAGAAGCTATTGGGTTTGAGTGGTTCTGACTTGGGAGTCTGATCCATAGGTCGATAAGAAAATCCAGACAATAATGTATTTACGTATATGGCTTATTGGAATATAAAAAAAAACATGTCTAAACGTGCAGAATCTATCATTAATCGAATGATAAGTACTAACATGAAAATTATCTACGACGGTGAAGATGGGTTGATTTCAATTCTAAGTACAAATGACCGTTATAAGTACAGAAATTTTTCTTGGACTTTAATCTTTCTTCATGGCTAAATTGTATTGTCACTCTCAAACTAGTTTCTTGAAGCAGGGTTCAATTCCCGGCCAGTCAGAAGCTATTGTCTTTGGATGGTTCTGACTTGGGACTTTGATCCTGAGGTCAATCAGAGAATCCAGACATTAATGTAATGAAATATATGGCTTATATGATGATGAAAAAACATGTTTCAATGTGCAAAATTTTTCATCAATCGAATGCCAATACAAACATACGATGGTACAGATGGCCAGATTCCAATTCTAAGTACAAAGAGCCTGAATTTGATATGCATAAGTAAAACGGAACGGTAGCTGACTTTTATCTTTCTTCGTAGCTAAATTGTATTGTCACTGCCATACAAGCTTCTTGAACCAGGTTTTGATTCCCGGCTGATCAGAAGCTGTTATGTTTGTGTGGTTCCACCTTGGAATACTGATCCCGAGGTCGATAAGAGATTCCAGACTTTAACGTGTTTAAATATATGTCTTATTTTGATATGAAGAACATGTCTAAATTTGCAAAATTTATCATGTATATATGAAGTCAGAACCTAACTGCTAATCTTGAGTTCAGGATTTACCTGGCGAGACATAAGTCTCTTACCAGCAAGTTTTCCCCGACTTCCCAGCCCACCATGTGACATAATTGAACTGCAGATTAGCAGTTAAGTTCTAACTTCTTTTAGGTCTCTCGTGGCATGGTTGGAAGAGACTTGGCCTTTAATTAGAAGGGGCTAGTAGAAATTTATTTGTATATGAGCACGATGTTGTGTTGATATTTATCCATATTGACTCATTAGGGGTAATTTGAATGAATTACTGTCAATTGTGTCACGTGGTGGGCCGTGAAGTCGGGGAAAACTCGTTAGACTTATCTTACGCAAGGTAAATCCTGAACTGTAGATTAGCAGTTAGGTTTTGTTTTCTTTTAAGTATCTCGTGGCATGGGTGGAAGAGACCTGGCCTTTCATTAGAAAGGGCTAGGGTTCGATCCCCTGTATGAGGTAGAAATTTATTTCTAATTGAGCACGATGTTGTGTTGGTATTTCTCCAAATTGACTCATTAGGGGTTTTTAGAATGAATTACTATCAATTGTGTCACGTCGTGGGCCGGGAAGTCGGGGAAAACTCGCTGTTAAGAGACTGATGTCTAGCCAGGTAAATCCTGAACTGTAGATTAGCAGTTAGATTCCGACTTCTTTTAGGTCTCTCGTGACATGGTTGGAAGAAACCTGGCCTTTCATTAGAATGGTCTAGTGTTCGATACCAAGTATAAGGTAGAAATTCATATCTATCCGAGCATGATGTTGTGTTGATATTTATCCATATTGATTCATTAGGGGTAATCTTAATGAATTACTATCAATTGTGTTACTTGGTGGGCCAGGAAGTCGGTGAAAAATCGCTGGTAAGAGACTGATGTCTTGCCAGGTAAATCCTGAACTGCAGATTAGCAGTTAGGTTCCAACTTCTTTTAGGTATCTCGTAGCAAGGTTGGAAGAGACCTAGCCTTTCATTAAAAGGGGCTAGGGTTCGATCCCAAATGTGAGGTAGAAATTTGTTTCTATTTGAGCACGTTGTTGTGTGGATATTTATCCATATTGACTCATTAGGGGTAATTTGAATGAATTACTATCTATTGTACACATGATGGGCCGGAAATTCGGGGAAAACTCGCTGGTAAGAGATTGATGTTTTGCCAAGTAAATTCTGAACTGCAGATTAGCAGTTAGGTTTCGACTTCTTTTAGGTCTCTCGTGGCAAGGTTGGAAGAGACCTGGCCTTTCACAAGAAAGGGCTAAGGTTTGATCCCAAGTATGAGGTAGAAATTTATTTCTATTTGAGCACAATGTTGTGTTGATATTTATCCATATGAACTCAATAGGCATAATTTGAATGAATTACTATCAATTGTGCCACGTGGTGGGCCGGGAAGTCGGGGAAAACTCGCTGGTAAGAGACTGATGTTTCGCTAAGTAAATCCTGAACTGCAGATTAGCAGTTAGGTTCTGACTTCTTTTAGGTCTCTCGTAGCATGGTTATAAAAGACATGGCCTTTCATTAGAAGGGGCTAGGGTTCGATCCCAAGTATATGGTAGAAATCTATATATATATATATATATATATATATATATATATATATATATATATATATATATATATATATATATATATATATATATATATATATATATATATATATATATATACAGGGTGTCTCAAAAAATATACTCACTCATAGAATTATGAGAAAACCTTTATGCGCATTATCAGCGTTGTCTGGACAATAATGGTCATCAATTTGAACATTCACAAACATGATTCTTCAAACACATTTGTCTCATGTATTCGAATCTATTTCATTTCGCTCAATGTCCATAAATAAAGGTTTTCTCATAATTCTAAGAATGAGTACATTTTTTGAGACACCCTGTATATATATATATATATATATATATATATATATATATATATATATATATATATATATATATATATATATATATATATATATATATATATATATATATATATATATATATATATATACATATATATATATATATATATATATATATATATATATATATATATATATATATATATATATATATATATATATATATATATATATATATATATATATATATATATATATATATATGTATGTGTGCATATCTATATTTATATATAGATATATAGATAGATAGATAGATAGTATTATACTATATTATTATTACTAGCCAAGCTACAACTCTAGCTGGAAAAGCAAGATGCTATAAGCCCAGTGAGGAAAGGAAATAAGGAAATAAATAAACAAGGAGAATTAATTAACAATAAATCTTTCTAAAAGCAATAACAACGTCAAAACAGATATGTCTTATATAAACTATTAACAACGTAAAAAACAGATATGTCATATGTTAACTATAAAAAGATTCATGTCAGCATGATCAACATAAAAATATTTGCTACAACTATTGCTTAAAAAATCAATAGTAGTGTTAAGAAACGACCCACCAACTCCCAACTGTTTGAGTTTGAAAACCAGGACCTCATGATTAACACGGTCAAAGGTAGCACTATAATTAAGGCCAATCATATGAAATTCCTGACCATAATCAAGGGAATTTTGTACAGCATTGGAGATTGTAAGAAGGGCGACACATGCTCCGAGGCCTTTACGAAAACCAAATTGCAAACTAGGGAGTAGATGATTACTTTCAGCAAACCTATTAAGACATTTTGCCAGAAGACGTTCAAAAACTTTAAATAAAACGGGAGTTATGGAAATTGTGGGGTAATCAGGGGGCCTTGAGCTACCAAAAACACATTTACAAAGAGGGGTAACATTACCAATTCTCCACCAAGTGCTAATGGCTCCTCTTCTTGCTAACTTGCGCAAAATAACAAATAACTTTTGAGCTAAGAAATCTGCCGTCTTTATAAAAAACAAAGGAAA
>NC_090740.1:86586332-86596332 GCF_036898095.1 Palaemon carinicauda
CAGTGAAAGAATATGACAAAGACTTTATGAATGGCGGAACGATACATAAATGTGGGTGGGGTATTTGTGCTAGCGTAGTAATACTACTGTACTGTAGCAGTAGTGCCGTAACAGTACTATACATGATTTAAACGTTTAGGCCAACTGCTGGGATCCTTGAGGATCATTTACCACTTCTTACAACTACTCGAAAAATTAGTTTTGATAGCCAGAATTTAAATTTTCTGATACAACAATGCCCATGATAGCCTTCAGTGTTATCCTGAATTACAACGAGGCCAAAGTGGGTGGAGCCTCATGAAGTCATCATTCTGACGATAATTACTGGTGAAGGTTTAAAGCTAAAATATGGTACCAGTTATTTATTTATTTTTTCTTTTTTACAGTAAATACGTAGGTAGCTAGACAATAAATAAAAAATACTGGACATTGGATATAGCAGTTATCAAATCAAGCTGGTCTACTACGTTTTTGAAAATTACCAACTAATCCATACACCTTGTCAATCTGATTGTGACCTATAAAGTAGACTGTAATTTCTTAGGAAACTTATTCTGGGAGTTAGACTAATAATCGAAGTGTTTTTGTATTTATTAACATATTTTGTTAGTTTGTTCATTATGATAATTCTCAGTGGAGAGGTTTCAGAGTTCATAAAGGTGTACTGCTTTGCTTTTATTTACACTTTTGTGTTATTGTTGGCAGAGGTATAGCCTTCGTTACGTATAACCAATCATCGATCAAGAAAGAGAGAAGAAATGCCGTCATAAGTTACGTAACGAGTGCGTTCGAAACCTTTTCTCTGAGTAAGTTGGCCCGTCTTCAAAAATAGTCACTTTTACTTAATAAAGTACCAAATTTATTCAACCTACGTAATGCAGAATATAGTCAAAATTTATGTGTAGATATAATGTGCATTCTGAATAAGCGTTATATTTATGAAATTCATAGAAAAAAAGTTATTGCGAAAAAACCGTGTTACAGAGGCCCTGAATCTCATAGTAGTCCTGATTACACTCCAGATCCTAATCCCATGGTTGATCCCTTAAGGTCTTCTTTGCCTAAAATTCCACCATTTGACAAGACCGTAGACGAAATAGACTTGTACATAGAACGCTTTGAGAGATTAGCGAAATTTTACAAATGGTAAGATGATTATTCAATGTTATTGGGAACTCTATTGCGTGGTAGAGCTTTGAAAATTTATTGTAGCTTGTCTAGCGATATTGTCAATAACTTTGTTTCACTTAAGAAAGCTCTGCTTAAAGCTTTTCACATAAATTCCAATGTATATCGAAGGAAGTTTAGAGATTCTATTATTGATACTGACGAAAGTTTTGTACAGTTCAATTGTAAATTGGGACAATATTTTGAAAAGTGGTTGGAACTTGCAAATGTAGAGAAAAATTATGAATCTGTTAGAGATTTTATGATTTTTTATCAAATGTTGTCTAGTTGTTCTCATGATCTTCATTCATTTTTGCTAGAACAGTCACTTCAGAATTCATGTCAACTTACTGAGAGTGCAGATAGATATCTAGTTGCTCATGGTATGAAGAAATGCCGCAAGAGTATTGATAAGATTCCCTCTAAACCTCATGCTAAACCTCTTGCTGATAATATTACAAAGTCTCCTAAAGTTTCGAATTCGGTAACTAAATCTGATTCTAATGTTAAATGTCATCATTGTGGTGAAGTTGGTCATATTCGTCCTAATTGCCCTGTGTACAAATTAAATAAGACATCTGATAAAGTAGTGCCGAAAATAGGCGTAGTACTTGGCCGTGAAGAAAAATTGCATAATTGTGTAACTGATACCGATGGAAAGATTTTTGACCAGACAGTTGAGATAGTTTTTGATACTGGGTGCAATACCGTGGTTGTTAGAGATACATTAGTACCTTTAAATTACCCTCGAGGCAGAAAAGTGAAAGTTTATGACTATCTTGGTAGACCTTTGTACCTAAATACAGTGCATACAATTGTTGAGTCTAAATTCTTTTCTGGTAAAGTTAAAGCTATTGTTGCCCCCATACGTTGCGCAGATGTCATTATTGGTCTTATACCTAGACTTAAACATAATGTTGATGCAGGTTTAAGTTTAATAAACGGTGATGAGTTTGATTCTGATCGTAACGTTAACGTTAATGTTGTAACGAGAGCAAAAGCTAAGGATAAAGTAAAGGAACGTCCTATGTCTAGTAATCTTGAATCTTTGGATAAAGAATATGGTCTTAATTCTGATGAATTTAGTGAGTATCAAAAAGAATGTCCTTCACTTGCTAGTATCCGTAAGTTGCTTGATAACGAAGAAAGTGTAACCTTAAAATGTCGGACAGTTAAGTACGTAAATATTGGAGATTTAATATATCGCAAGTGTCTTGAAAGTAGTAAACCTGAAGATGTGGGAAAATTACAGTTAGTTGTGCCAGTTCAGTACCGTAATATAATAATGAAGTTAGCACATGAGTCTTTGTTGGCGGGACACTTTTCATCTCGTAAGACTATAGGTAAGATCATGCAGAAATTCTATTGGCCGAGGGCAAGCTTAGATATACATAGATTTTGTAAATCTTGTCATTCGTGTCAAAAGTTCAGTAAACCAAAGAAAGTACCTCTAGTGCCAATGCCCATTGTGAATGAACCTTTTTCACGTATTGCTATTGATCTAGTTGGTCCTATCACTCCTTGTACTAAGAAAGGTCATAAGTATATTCTTACGGTGATAGATATGGCTACTCGGTATCCCGAAGCAGTTGCTTTACGCAATATTGATACAGTTTCTGTAGCGGAGGCATTAATGGAGATATTTTGTAGAGTTGGTATACCCAAAGAAATCCTTAGTGATCGTGGCACTCAATTCAAGTCTGATCTTATGTCTGAAATTAATAAATTATGTATCAAAGCCATTTACACCAGTCCTTATCATGCATCTTATAACGGAATGGTTGAACGTATGAATGGAACTTTGAAAAATATGCTAAAGAAAATTTGTATTGATAATCCGAATGAATGGGATAAATACATTAATGTTGCCTTATTTGCATATCGGGAAATTCCAAATGATAGTTTAAAGTTCAGTCCTTTTGAATTGCTGTACGGTCGAAATGTAAGAGGTCCATTACATATTTTGCATGAATTGGTATAATAGTATTGATGGAGAATTAACTACTAGTTATCATTACATAATTAACCTTAGAGATAAATTGCAGAGCATGGCTGAAGTTGCAGTAAATAATGCCAAGGTTAGTGCCAAGAAATATAAAGAGTATTTTGATAAGAAAACCACCTCTCGTAAATTCAAAGTTAATGATGAAGTTTTGGTTATGCTTCCAAATAGTTCAAATAAATTCCTTATGCAATGGAAAGGTCCATATATAATCACTGATGTCCATTCTAATGGTGTTGATTACTATGTCAAAGTAGGAAATAGATTAAAGTTATATCATGCAAATATGCTTAAGACTTATCATAGAAGATCTAAGGTTAGTGTAATTTAACAAGAAGTAAATGATCTTTTAAATTCATCAAATTTGTTTTCAGCTCTTCAAGCTGAAGTACAGCCTGTTATTGCCATTACTGACAATAATTGTTGTGAATTGTCATCAAGAGATGAAGACTCTGGTAATTATAACTTTTGTGAATCTTTGTCATCTGATAAAATTAATGATCTTGAAGGTTTATTGAAGTAATTTACAGACGTCATGAGTGATACACCTAGTCGTACTAAGACTATTTCTCATAATATAAAATTGCAAAGTGATGAACCAATCAGAGCTAAGAATTACCCAATTCCTTTAAGTTTGCTCGATGAATTCAATAAGGAGGTAGATAGAATGATTGATATGGATATTATTCAACCTTCAACTTCTGATTATTGTTCACCCGTTGTTATTGTACGGAACCCTAATGGAAGTATACGTTTATGTGTTGATTTTAGAGCTCTTAATAAATATTCTGAATTTGATGCAGAACCGATGCCTAGTATAAATGACGATTTACATAAAATTAATGGCGCTAAATATTTTACTGAATTAGACCTATGTAAGGGGTACTGGCAGGTTCCATTAGATCCTAGAGCTATGAAATTTACAGATTTTGCTACCAAGTATGGGTTAATGGAGTTTAAAGTGATGCCATTTGGGCTTAAAACCGCATGTGCAACATTCGTGAGATTGATGCGAAAAGTGTTGTCAGGATTAGCAAATGTATCTTGTTATTTTGATGACATTGTTATTTTCAGTAAATCCTGGAGTAATCATCTAAATCATATTAAGTTAGTTCTTTCAAGACTTCGTGACCATGGCCTAACAGCTGGTCCTGATAAATGT
This sequence comes from Palaemon carinicauda, assembly GCF_036898095.1. Classification (NCBI taxonomy): domain Eukaryota; kingdom Metazoa; phylum Arthropoda; class Malacostraca; order Decapoda; family Palaemonidae; genus Palaemon; species Palaemon carinicauda. The sequence continues at coordinate 86,590,664 of NC_090740.1, forward strand.
TTCTTTGCATTCAATGAAATAAAGTATCTTGGGTATAAACTAGGAAATAACTGTTTATCACCTATTAGGTCCAGAGTAGATGATATTGTTAATATGCCTGTTCCAACAACAAAGAAGGACTTACGTTCATTTATGGGAACATTAGGATATTACAACAGATTTATTCCAAACTTTTCCATTTTGTCTGCTCCAATTAATGATTTATTGAAGAAAAACTGTAGTAATAAATTGAATTGGTCTGATAATCAACTTAAATGTTTCAATGATCTTAAAGCTCATCTTTTAAAATCTCCTATCTTGATGTTGCCTGATGTAGAAAAGAAGTTTTATTTGCGAACAGATGCGTCTTATCATGGTTTGGGTGCTGTTATATTGCAGGATCATGATGGTGTGTTTAAACCAGTTTGCTATGCAGGTAGGAAATTGAATAAATCTGAATTAAATTTCTCTACTATTGAAAAAGAACTGTTTGCTATTGTTTGGGGAATAGAAAGATTTAAAGAATTTTTGTATGGCAAAGAATTTGTTCTTCAAACTGATCATGCACCTCTTAAGTATCATAGTAGTATGAAAAATAAGAATGACCGCCTTATGCGTTGGGCATTAAGTTTGCAACCATATTCTTTCTTTATCGAATACATAAGAGGGTCTGATAATGTGTGTTCAGATATGATCAGTAGATGCATATAGTTTTTTTTTGTTGCCTGTCGTTCAAACTTAGTAGGGGGGTTTGTCGAGGAATGCTGTGCTGCCATCTCTTGGCTATGTTTTCAGTCCATGGACTAAAGAAGTTATTTCTGTTTATTTGGTTGTCCTTGATTTGTTTTTCTTTCTTAACATGGAGAGTCCCCGGCATTTCTCTAATCACTACCTGACACCTAGCCATCCATAACAGTAAGTACTAAAAAGACACCTTTTCATAAATTGTTTCATGTATTAGTGTATTGTATAATGTGTTAAAGTGATTAAGTGTTCACAAGTGTGTGCTGTATAAATAATGAAGATTGTTTGTGAATTGGAAATGTAATATGTCAACCTGTGGTTAAAAGCTTAAAATGTTTAAACAATGTTTTCAATGTTTCACTTCATTGTGCAATTGACTACATCTTCTGCAGTCAAGAAATCAATTATATTATATAAAGTTTTTAGCTGTCAATATGTTTATATTTTGCAGAACTCCTTAGACCTGGATTAGTCCTTAGACCTGGATTAGTCCTTAGACCTGGATTAGTCCTTAGACCTGGATTAGTCCTTAGACCTGGATCAGTCCTTAGACCTGGATCAGTCTTCTGCATACTTGGTCCTAGACGTTAGACTCGTGGTCATTGGATCTTGAAATATTTCATCTTGACACAAGTGATTCTTCGTCAGACTGTAATCAAGTGCAATACTTTTCCTGATCCTGATTATACGTGCTAGATGTTCAATATATCTATATATTATTATGATTCCTGGTGTTAAACATGAAGTTTGTTAATTTTGTTTGTTTCAGTTTGTAAATATATTTCAAGTTAATAGATTTTTTCATGTTATACCTTTATATCAAAATATTAAACAAGGAAACTTAAAAGTGAACAGTCAAATATGTTTTTAAAAGAACCAGAGTTCATGGCATATAAAATCTAAAGACCATAACTCGACAATGAATATATATATATATATATATATATATATATATATATATATATATATATATATATATATATATATATATATATATATATATATATATATGTATATATATATATGTGTGGAGTGGTTGGTTGGAAGGTTGTTGCAAGCAGTGAAAAGTTTCTACAAAGGTATTAAATATGTGTTAGAATAGGAAATGAAGTGAGTGATTGGTTTCCGGTAAGAGTGGGGCTGACACAGGGATGTTTGATGTCGCCGTGGTTGTTTAACTTGTATGTTGATGGAGTGGTGAGAGAGGTGAATGCTCGAGTGCTTGGACGAGGATTAAAACTGGTAGGCGAGAATGACCATGAATGGCAGGTAAATCAGTTGTTGTTTGCGGATGATACTGTACTGGTAGCAGACACAGAAGAGAAGCTTGACCGACTAGTGACAGAATTTGGAAGGGTGTGTGAGAGAAGGAAGTTGAGAGTTAATGTGGGTAAGAGTAAGGTTACGAGATGTACGAGAAGGGAAGGTGGTGCAAGGTTGAATGTCATGTTGAATGGAGAGTTACTTGAGGAGGTGGATCAGTTTCAGTACTTGGGGTCTGTTGTTGCACAAATGGTGGAGTGGAAGCAGATGTACGTCAGAGAGTGAATGAAGGTTGCAAAGTGTTGGGGGCAGTTAAGGGAGTAGTAAAAAATAGAGGGTTGGGCATGAATGTAAAGAGAGTTCTATATGAGAAAGTGATTGTACCAACTGTGATGTATGGATCGGAGTTGTGGGGAATGAAAGTGATGGAGTGACAGAAATTGAATGTGTTTGAGATGAAGTGTCTGAGGAGTATGGCAGGTGTATCTCGAGTAGATAGGGTTAGGAACGAAGTGGTGAGGGAGAGAACGCGTGTAAGAAATGAGTTAGCGGCTAGAGTGGATATGAATGTGTTGAGGTGGTTTGGCCATATTGAGAGAATGGAAAATGGGTGTCTGCTAAAGAAGGTGATGAATGCAAGAGTTGATGGGAGAAGTACAAGAGGAAGGCCAAGGTTTGGGTGGATGGATGATGTTAAGAAAGCTCTGGGAGATAGGAGGATAGATGGGAGAGAGGCAAGAGAGCGTGCTAGAAATAGGAATGAATGGCGAGCGATTGTGACGCAGTTCCAGTAGGCCATGCTGCTTCCTCCGGTGCCTTAGATGACCGCGTATGTAGCATCAGTAGGGGATTCAGCATTATGGAGCTTCATCTGTGGTGGATAATGTGGGAGGTTGGGCTGTGGCACCCTAGCAGTATCAGCTGAACTCGGTTGAGTCCATGGTTAGGCTGAAGGAACGTAGAGAGTAGAGGTCCCCTTTTTGTTTTGTTCCATTGTTGGTGTCGGCTACCCCCCAAAATTGGGGGAAGTGCCTTAGTATATATATATATATATATATATATATATATATATATATATATATATATATATATATATATATATATATATATATATATATGTATATGTATATATATATATATATATATATATATATATATATATATATATATATATATATATATATATATATATATATATATGTATATAGATAGATAGATAGATAGATAGATATATCACACTGCTGGCAAGCGCGACCAGGGACAAAACAACGCCCTCTCACAAAAATGCGGCAACTGCTGTTATATACGATTACCAAAACGCCAAAATACGGGTTTTTAGAAAAGTACTTTCCCGACAAAGTAGAAGCTTGAAACTTTAGGATTTGCCTTTTTTTATTATTACTAGTCTATCCTGAAAGTTTCATGTCCCTATCTTTTAAGGGTCAAGAGATATCACGTCAAAGAAATGCTAAAATAGGGCATATTTTGTATAAACATTAACATTCAGTGTTCTATATATAGATAGATAGGTAGATATAGAGATAGACGCTTCAAAAGCAAAAACGGGGTAGCTTATTTCTCAGTTTCTGATTAAGCTAGAAAGATGATCGACCCCAGGTTTTGAAGATAAACTTATAAGGGGTGGCTTAGGCTATGTGCGGATGTGACCAGGTAGTCACATGGGGTAGGGTCACGTGACATGAGTTTTCAAAAGGTACTATAACGGCAATGCTTGTTTAGCAGCCTCTGAATCAGCTACAAAGACGTTTGACCCCAGGTTTTGTAGGTCTGAACTTAAATTGTGGCCTAGGCTATTTGCGGACGCATTTAGATGGTCACGTGAGATAGGTAGATATAGAGATAGACGCTTCAAAAGCAAAAACGGGGCAGCTTATTTCTCAGCTTCTGTATAAGCTAGAAAGATGTTCGACCCCAGGTTTTGAAGATAAACTTATAAGGGGTGGCTTAGGCTATATGAGGATGTGACCAGGTGGTCACGTGGGGTAGGGTCACGTGACATGAGTTTTCAAAAGGTACTATAACGTCAATGCTTGTTTCTCAGCCTCTGAATCAACCAGAAAGACGTTTGACCCCAGGTTTTGTAGGTCTGAACTTAAATTGTGGCCTAGGCTATTTGCGGACGCATTAAGATGGTCACATGGGGTAAGGTCACGTGACATATAGATAGGTATATATAGAGATGGACGATTCAAAAGCAAAAACGGGGAGGTTATTTTTCAGATTCTGAATAAGCTAGAAAGAGGTTCGACCCCAGGTTTTGAAGATAAACTTATAAGGGGTGGCTTAGGCTATGTGCAGATGTGACCAGGTAGTCACGTGGGGTAGGGTCACATGGCATGAGTTTTCAAAAGGTACTATAACGGCAATGCTTGTTTTTCAGCCTCTGAATCAGCTAGAAAGACGTTTGACCCCAGGTTTTGTAGGTCTGAACTTAAATTGTGGCCTTGGCTATTTGCAGACGCATTTAGATGGTCATATGAGATAGGTAGATATAGAGATAGACGCTTCAAAAGCTAAAATGGGGCAGCTTATTTCTCAGCTTCTGTATAAGCTAGAAAGATGTTTGACCCCAGGTTTTGAAGATAAACTTATAAGGGGTGGCTTAGGCTATATGAGGATGTGACCAGGTGGTCACGTGGGGTAGGGTCACGTGACATGAGTTTTCAAAAGGTACTATAACGTCAATGCTTGTTTCTCAGCCTCTGAATCAGCCAAATAGACGTTTGACCCCAGGTTTTGTAGGTTTGAACTCAAATTGTGGCCTAGGCTATTTGCGGACGCATTTAGATGGTCACATGTGGTAAGGTCACGTGACATAGATAGATAGGTAGATATAGAGATAGACGCTTCAAAAGCAAAAATGGGGAGGTTAATTTTCAGATTCTGAATAAGCTAGAAAGATGTTCGACCCCAGGTTTTGAAGATAAACTTATAAGGGGTGGCTTAGGGTATGTGCGGATGTGACAAGGTAGTCACGTGGGGTAGGGTCACGTGGCATGAGTTTTCAAAAGGTAATATAACGGCAATGCTTGTTTCTCAGCCTCTGAATCAGCTAGAAAGACGTTTGACCCCAGGTTTTGTAGGTCTGAACTTAAATTGTGGTCTAGGCTATTTGCAGACGCATTTAGATGGTCACGTGGGGTAAGGTCACGTGACATAAGTTTGAAATGGTATACTTGCAGGAACGCTTGTATATTAGCCCCCGAATTATATGAGCTACAAAGATGTTAGACCCCAAATCTTAAAACCATATTATTAGATTATTGCTATGCTGGTTCGGATAATCATGTGATGTCACATCTGAAGTCACGTGATCTTTTTTATTGAACGACTCCTTCTTCTGCTTATGATAATGTTCATTAGCTCTGTTTCTTAATGAGTTAGAAAGACGTTCGACACAAGATTTTGAAAATCTGAACTTAGGTGTTGCCTAGATTATGCTGGAATTTACCTTATTATCAATTATCTTGTGAGGTAAGGTAGCATGAGAGATAACACGTTATTTCAGATAAGAGATATGGCTTACTTTTTTGACGCCAGAACAAGCTGCTTAGGTATTTTACTTTTAGTAGGTTAACGACATTTATAAAGCTGCTTGACCTTTCGATTGTGTACGTTTGGTCCCGATGTGTTAGTAGATCACGTATGTTCATAAGCTATTC
>NC_090740.1:86606332-86608832 GCF_036898095.1 Palaemon carinicauda
ACTGTGAACTTCTTAATGTTTCTGTGTAAGTTTTTGTTTATGAGAAATCCAACACCATTTTGTCTGCTTTCCTTGCCACTGTTGTAAAGCGAGTGTCCGCTTTTAAGCATTTGGGTTTTATCACCTGGTCTTCTCATCTCGGAGATACCAATAATATCACAATTGATGTTCATAATCTCTGTTTGCAGGCTACTCAGGTGTATCTTTTCAGAGACGGTTCTTCAATTGTATGTAGCAATGGTAAGCACTGTTTTTAGGGTTGGATAGTTGCTTATACAGCACACAGTACCTACCCAAATCAGACTGTGTGGTTGAGCCTTGATTTATATCCGCTGACCTAACAGAAACGCCTGAATTTTGTCTTGGGTTGTACTTATTTGGGGAAATTGTGGCCGCGATGGCCCATGAAGAGTTGGCAGGGGAAGAGATAGCGAGAAGTAAACTTTGATAATGGATTGAACAGAAAATATAAAGGGATGAAAGAAATGAGGGGACAGTATAAGAGAAAAACTTGACTCCGGACCGAAGGGTTGTCAAAACCCTTTAGATATTGTCTACTTATAATACAGACAATATCCCCGTTACGGTAGCTTAGGTAATAATAATAATAATAATAATAATAATACTAATAATAATAATAATAATAATAATAATAATAATAATAATAATAATAATAATAATATGTTGAGCAGAAAAAAAAAAAAAAAAAAAAAAAAAAAAAAAAAAAAAAAAAAAAAAATTTCAAATGTAAAGTCTTTACATCCATCAGTGTCTAAAGTACTGTAATTGGTGGGGATCACTAAACAATAGAAAGAATATTTTTGTTTCCTAGTTCCAAATCCTTTGGCATGGAAGCTGGATGCACAGTTACAGGACTGGTCAAACCTGAATCTCCTATGATATACAAATTCAGGGTGCTTACGGACAGCAGGATAACTATGGAGGCTGCATTTTTTTTTAAAGACAAGGTTTTCAAATATGCAGCCTCTTTTGTCAGAGCCGTCTAAGAAGATTGAAATAGGTTGCCTACAAGTTCAATCTTCTTGACAATCAGCTTTATGGGGAGTGTTCCAAACACAAACTTGCTATATCTAACCGCATGAAGACTGTCCACTGTATTTTCCAAGACAAAGCGTTTTCAAATTCCTCCAGATTATATTTCTTAGGTCCTAAAAGACAATTTAATAACAATGTGTATCTATGGCAACAGAATATTTATTTTGATTGGTACAGGACAAGGAATGTCGGTAATTTTGACTAGTTTGGAGAATATAGTTAAATTCTTGCTTTTACTTTTGCTTTTTGCTTATAGCTATTGCTAATTCTTTAGCATCAAAGATTTTTTCATTCAACTAGCTTACTTGTAAAACATTTCCCTCTATATTAGATAATGTTTCATTCAATTATTAAAAAGACTAAAATGAAAACTGCCTTTATTAGTAGCTTTTATAAAATGAAAATGTGAATAGAGTATTTCATATAAGTAAAACAGTTACTAAAGACAAATTCTCAGTGGTATTGACGAGGAAAAGTGTTTCACGAACATTTATTAAAGCCTTTGTATTTCCTCAAGTTTTTTTTTTCTTTTCTTTTTTACCTTTACTAAGATTATCTTTTTTATGGGCGGTAATAAATTTCTGCATATTGAGATAAATTCCAAAAAATTCCTCTCTGGAATTAATTCTGGTTCTCATTCATACTGTTATTAGTCCATTAAAATCTTTCTGAGCCTTGTTACGTACAATATGAATATGAAACACAAACTCAGATTACGAAATATTTCACCGGCAGTTATAACCTCTTTCAAAGACAATGGAGTTTTCATCAAAGTACAAAAATAATTTTTGAGAAGTTTCATTTTGCTGATCGAAAGCTATCTGAAAGGAAATACGTGTCTAGTCGTCACAGCAGATTTCTACATCTTCATTATTATTATTATTATTATTATTATTATTATTATTATTATTATTATTATTATTATTATTATTATTATTATTATTATTATTATTATTATTATTAGAAAGCTGGAAGTCTAAGGGTTCCAACAAGGGAAATGGGCCGAGTGAGGAAAAGAAATAAGGAAATAAATTATAGGAAAATTAGGAATAATCTTTATAGAATATCTTTGGATCAGAAACAACGTTAAGATAATTCCATCTTATATAAACTAGGAAGAGGGACTTCTGAAGTTCCAATGATTTAACTGCCTGATTAGGAAAATCTTTCCACAACATGACCATAGTCTGTGTAAAATTTCAAGAATACTGCAGTATCGAACCTTATGATTGAGAAGGCGAGACTATTACCACTAGAACAGGCACTCGGTAGAGCGCACACCTTGACCTTTGACCAAATCATTCCCAAAATTTAATCAATTTTTCCTATGATAATAACCAATCATCCCACCAAATTTCATGAGATTCAGTAAATTAGATTTGGAGATATTTAAATCACAAACATACACACATGCAAACATACGCATATCAAAAACGAACCCGCT
>NC_090740.1:86628832-86631332 GCF_036898095.1 Palaemon carinicauda
TGATAGGTACCATGTGATAGCCTGCTACCACTACAGAGGTATGGACATCTTGAAAAAGATTGCAAGTCTAAGAACGATGATGAAGTCTGCAGGAAATGTTCAGAAAACCTTACACTAAGCAGTGTAATATGCAAATGTCAGAGTGTAATAACTGCGCAAAAGTTGAAAAAAACTAATTGACCATATAGAAAATTCTAGAGATTGCAAAGCTTTTGACTTGGAACTGAAAAAATAAAAAAAAAATAAAAACTTACAGAAAATGCTGATCTTGGGTACTAAGGTCGTCATAAACTGTGGCTATGTAACTAAACCATCTGTAGGTAATAAAATTATTCAAATTCGAGAATTGGTAAATGGGAAATATTTGGATATAATAGAATTATCTGAAATATGGTTAGATAGCTTTGACCAGGCTAAGATCACTGAAATGATCCCCCCCCCCCCTCACACACATTCTTTCCCATACCGAGAGAGGGTCTGTCTAGACACTTAAGAAAGGGGAGAAACCATCAACTTGATGACAAGAAGACTTGAAACATGGTAACAATAGATGTTTGCCTCTAAATAATGAAAATTAAAAGAGTATCCACAATAGAGATGGAGTGATGAAAATTGCTGAGGATTTGTACACAATTCTATATAATAGTGATACTAGAAATAACTTCACCAATAGATATAATTAAACAACTGAACCAGTACCAAAAGCAACAGTAAGAAAAGTAAAGGAAGCACTAATAGACATAAAAAGAGGCAAAAGCAGCAGAAGAAGATTGCCTGACAATTGATTTAATAATAGACGGAGGAGATATATAGTAGGAAAAGTGGATGAACTCCACACAAATGTCTGCAAGAATGCTTTATACCTCATCATCATCATCATATCTCCTACGTCTATTGACGTCAATGGCCTCAGTTAGATTACTCCAGATGTCTCAGACTGACTAAATCCATAGGATTCATTGGCTAAATTCATCAAAGGATAGTCAGCTCCTTGTGATGAGCAGTGCCAGTGCCTCTCTAACTAAGGCAAGGGACCCCTGTCGGCACATACTAATTTTAGCAAAGCATCAAGAGTAGAAGCCGAAAAGACATCTTTTCTATCGCCTTAAACTCACTCCGTCACCCTGCTTCCGGTGACTTCTTCAAGATTTAGGGGAACCATTTCCTCCACACCCCAAGTTCTCGTATACTCCACCAGGTTGCTCATCCGCTTTTATAACCATAGGTAAATATGGATTGCTAAGATATATCGCCAAGCACGCTCTATACCTATAGCTTGGAAAGTCTCTTTTTCATTAGACTAATCTACATAATGGGAAACATAAAAGACCTGAAAAAATTACCTACCAATAAGTTTTAATCTCCATAATAAATATTTAGAAAGATCATATTAGGGCAAATAGAACGACAGCTAGACTTTAATCAACCAAGAGAGCATACAGGCTTTAGAATTGTTCATTCAACAACGGATCATATCCATTTAATTAACTAGCTAATGGAAAAATCAACAAAATATGACAAACCACTATGTATGACATTTACAGATTATCAGAAAACTTTGATTCTGCTTAAAACATCAGCAGTAATGATAGCCCTTCAGAAACAAGAAAAAGAGGTACCTTATGCTAGAACACCTGAAGATATCTATACAGAAAATTACAGCAATTTTCAAAGTTCATAAAGTTAATGAAAAAAAAATCTGATTGAGGAGCTAGACAGGGAGACCCCAACTCTTCTAAATTATTCACACCATGCCTATATGAAGTTTTTAAGAATCCAGATTTGAAAACTATAGAATTCGTATTATTAGGGAATACCTCAATGATTTAATATTTGCAGATGGCATAGTTCTGTTTGGTGAATCATGGGAGGAATTGCAAAAAGGGTGACAGAAGATTTAAATAAAGAAAGCAGAAATGTGCGATTGAAAATGACTGAATAAATCTAAGATAATGTTCAATGACAGCTCAGAGAGACATTAGATATGCTTCATGAGATTGTTTATGAATATATGTACTTGGGACAGATACTAGGTGTTTTCCCTGGGGGTTACGTGGCCGAATTTAAAAGAATAATATGCATAGGATGGAGAGCATTTGGTAAAGAAAATGAGAGAAGGAAAATTAAAATGTAACTTTCTCTAAAAAGAAAAGTATTTAATAAGATCATCCTACCAGCATTAACTCATGCATTGGAAACTTAGAAAATTACTAATGTCTTAGAACATAAGCTAATTACAACTCAAAGAGCACTGGGAAGAATAAGGATGGGAATATCACTAAAGGACATAAAATTAGCAACATGGGTATGCGAGCAAACTTAAGTAGAGTATATTATGACAATTTGTAAGGAAAAGATATTTACATGGGCAGGGTATATAATAAGAATCATACACGATAGAAGAACATTAACAATAACGGAATGGATACCGAGAGATTGTAAAATAAGCAGGGGAAGGAAGAGAAGACGATGGAATGCCGAACTAAGACAGTATGCGGGC
>NC_090740.1:86634630-86637130 GCF_036898095.1 Palaemon carinicauda
ATATATGGACTGGAACTTCAGGACCTCAGGGTTTTTAACTTGAGTCTGAAGGATTAACTTGCGTCTGGATTAAAATGACTTCTAGAAGGGCTAGAAACACGTTTTCAACACCACCTGGGGTCATCTTCAAGGTCTAAAGGTCATTTATCAAGGTCAAATTTGTGAATTTTGGTCATTTTTGCTCATTTTTTGTGTGTAACTCATAAATGGTGAGAGATAGCTGATTATAATATGAGGCATGTCTGCAGAGCTGTCCAAATTTAATATATATTGTCATATATCGTCCTTCAAGAAAGGACTGGAACCTCCCCTGATCAGGGTTTTTAACTTGAGTCTTAAGGATTAACTTGAGTCCTGGACTAAAATGACTTCTAAGAAGGGCTAGAAACACGTTCTCTGAGTCAAAATGGGGGTTTTTGAGGACGGTGAGTTCAATAGTGATATTTTCAACACCACCTGGGGTCATCTTCATCATCTTCAAGGTCAAAAGGTCATATTCCTGTGATAAGTCCTGCATTTTGGTATGCAAGCATGGCAAAACCATTGGTGTTCTTCTAATAAGAACAGCGTCATTAACAGACTCAAATGATTGTTCTCCACAATCTCTCAATGTTATATACCTTACAAAATCCAAGAGACGGATAAAACACATAGTTAACAACGCATTCCTTTGGAGTACTCCACTGTTCACTGCAAATTCATTTGATTGGACTCCACTAACATTAACTTTGCACTTACTCTGCTCATGAAGAGACTTAATCAAATTTACATATTCAAAAAGTACTCCATAATAACGCAGGATTCTCCACAAAATTGGCTGGTGCACACTATCAAAGACTTTTTCATAATCCACAAATGCCATCAGCAGTGGATTCCTATATTCTACGCATTGCTGTACAACATGTCTCAAAATGAGAATTTGGTCACTAAAACTTCTACCTTTTCTAAATCATGTTTGTTCATCATTGATCTTTTCATCAATCTTTCGCTCTAGCCTGTTTAGAATATGCATAATATATATTTTCATGACAAATGTCGAAAGTGTGAGGCCTCTGTAATTATTGCAATCAGTCAGATCTCTCTTTTTTTTTTTTTTTTTGTGGCCATTTTCACCATCGCTCCGGTCTCCCATTCATCAGGATTTGCTCCTCATGCCATATTCTATAATATAATTTTGTGAGTATTCGTGAAGTCCTTCATTTTCAGCCAACATCTCAGCTGTTTTTCCATCGTATCCAAGAGCTTTCCATCTCCTGAGTTTTTTAAGAATAGTTTCGTCTCCAAGCACATTGAATTCATTCATCGGCACATCAGGATCTTCTTTAGCTTCAGGTATATCCATCAAATTATTCCCTTCATATCTCCTATTCATGACCTCTCTAAAGTGTTCCATCCCAAGTTGCATTTCTTCATCCTCGGTTGTTATAACAGATACATCTCTCATTTTCATTGGTATATGCTTCTTCTTTGCCCCCGAGAAATTTCATTAATAAATCTATGAGAAATTCTTACACCGTGGGTGATAAGGCGAAGAAGTTACATGCTTCATGCCTAATTCTTCCAAACCCTGCTTAAATACTTTACTTCTAAAATTACTCCCGCAATCAGACTGAATTACCCTGGGTACACCAAATCTAGAAAAGAACCCTAGCAAAGATTTAAGAACCGTCCCAGCATGTATACTCCTTAAAGGAATTGCCTCAGGATACCGTGTGGTCCTATCCATCAGTGTCAAAATATATTGATTTCCACTGCTGGTCCTTGGCAGAGGGCCAACTATATCAATTATTACCTCTTCAAAGGGTTCTCCAATGGCTGGAATTGGCTGCAGTGGTGCTTTCGGGATTTTCTGATTCGATTTCCCTGTCGTCTGGCAGACTTCACAGGTCTTCACAAACTTCTTGACGTCTCTTCTAAGACAAGGCCAGAAAAAAAAATTGAAGTTTTATTTATACCTAGATGACCAGACTGAATGTTGTCATGAGCTAGCTCTAATAACTTACGTCTGTAGTTTACTGGTACCCGCAATCTGTTCTCTCACCTCCCATGCATCTGCAGGTGCTCGCTTTGCAATACTTATCCTTTTCAACACTTCGTCCTTCCATTCTAAATGAGGACGACTATTATCCTGACTGACTTGCTTACTCCTGTCTTCTCAAACTCCGCCTTCTGAGTCGCCACAAATGTATCAATTGCCCATTTACCATTCCCATCGCTCACGGATGACAACATGGGATTTCCAGTTACACTTACCTCAGAACCATTTCTCTCAAATAACTTATCGAGCCCCATATAGTCCATCTCCCTGGACTTGCCTTGGGCTCCCGAACGCGTGACCACGAAAACAGGCGTTTCAGTCTTTACCGACTTACCTTGCACCAGAGGACAATTACCTGGAGTCCGCACCTCACAGTCATTGGCCACTATCACGTTCACCCCTTTATGGGTAATTCATCCACTATTGCCAGACTCATGGATCCTTTTATCCACTTAGAGTTTA
>NC_090740.1:86642130-86652130 GCF_036898095.1 Palaemon carinicauda
GCCTGCGAACAATACCTCGCAGACCCTGTGGGTCAGGCCACTGTCGAGCACCACTGGACCACCCTCAGAAACGCCATGGCCCGTGCCGCGGAGGAAACACTAGGCTTCACCACCAAGAAACGGCAGGATTGGTTTGATGAGAATGATGCTACCATCTCTCTTCTCATTGAAACCAAACGACAAGCACGCCTGACTTTGGAAAACCAACCAACAGCAGCTAACAAATGTGCTCACAAGGTGGCTGAAGCTGGTTGCCAAAGAGGTATTCGTGAAGCCCTGAACACCCTGGTGGCAAAGAAAAGCTGCAGAAATACAGAGTTTCGCTGACCAACGTGACCTGCGCAGCTTCTATGCAGCAACAAAAGAAATATTCGGTCCCACACGGTCATCAGTGGGCAGCCTGAAGGACGCGGATGGGGCCACGACCATCACCGACAGCGAGGGCATCCTGGCCAGGTGGAGGTCTCACTTTGAGAACATCCTCAATGACCAAGCAGACACCCCAGACGATCTCCTGCGAATGACCCCGCAGCATCCCGTCCGTCACTGGATGGCACTACCACCCTCCATCCATGACTTCAACAAGGCCCTGCAGCGCATGAAGCTCGGCAAAGCCCCCAGGGCCAGGACAACATCCCGTTGGAGCTCCTCACTCACGGTGGCCCCGGCTTGAAGAACCGTTTGATGCTCCTTATACTGAAAATATGGGAGACCAAGACCCCCTCCAGTGACTTCCGCGATGCAAACATCACTACCATCTTCAAGAAGGGAGACAGGGAGAACTGTAACAACTACCGGGGAATATCACTACTAAGCATCGCGAGTAAGATTTTCGCTCGGATTCTCCTTGACCGCCTCCTTATTCTCGCAGAAGACGTCTTGCCAGAGTCCCAGTGCGGCTTTCGACCTTCCCGCGGGACCATAGACATGATCTTCTGTGCGGGACAACTACAAGAGAAGAGCCTCGAACAACAACAGCCCATAATGTTCATCTTCTGGGATTTGAAAAAGGCCTTCGACAAAGTACCTCGACCTGCCATGTGGGCTGTCCTCAAAAGATATGGCTGCCCACCCGATTTTGTCAAGCTGGTGCGTGCCCTCCATGACGGAATGGTTGGGAGAGTCTGCCACCAGAACTCTCTTTCAGACCCATTCCCTATCAACGGCGGCCTGAAGCAGGGCTGTGTTCTGGCCCCGACGTGTTTCTCGCTATACACCGCAGCAATGCTCAACGAGATTCCCCCAGACACACCCTCAGTCGACCTACGTTTCCGCATGGATGGAGGCGCTTTCAACCTCGCTAGACTCCGCGTCAGAACCAAGACCACCTTGTGTGTAGTGCGAGAACTGCAGTATGCTGACGACAATGCCACCCCAGGTCAGACGGCAGAGGACCTGCAGTCGTTAGCTGATGCATACAACTCTGCCTACGAACGCTTTGGGGATGCAAGTCAACTCTGACAAAACCAAGACCCTCGTCCAACATCCACCAGGACTGATGCTCCCCAACTTCAATACCACAGTGAATGACCAACCGTTAGAACAGGTGGACCAGTTCTCCTACCTAGGGAGCATCCTAACATCAGCTCCCACAAGCAAAAAGGACGTGGAGAACAGGATGAGGGCAGCCCACTCCGCCTTTGGCCGACTCAACCGCCGCGTATTTAACAACCACGCACTGACAATGACCACCAAAATAATGGTGTTCAGGGCAGTAGTCCTCTCCACGCTCCTGTATGCATGTGAAACATGGACGCTATATAGTAACGATCTTAAAAACCTAGAACGCTTCCAACAAATGAAACTGAGGCAGATCTTGAAAATCCCCTGGGAGAGCCACACCACCAACATTGAAGTCTTAGAACGTGCCTCGCTGTCCAGCGTGGAGGCCACCATCATCCACCACCGCCTCCGCTGGATAGGACACGTGAATAGGATGGAGCCATCTAGGCTCCCAAAGAAAATATTCTACGGAGAACTGACCCAGGGCACCAGACCACGAGGAGCCCCGAAAATGCGCTATAAAGATCAACTAAAGCGCACCCTGGCTCTAACTGACATCGATCCTTCCTCATGGGAAGAAAACAGCCAGGGACGGGAAAACCTGGAGGAGTACAGTACACCATGAGGAGGCTAAGAGGAGAAGGAGAGAGCGATTAGAACAGCCCAGCCCACCAACTACACTCCCTTGTGAACACTGTCCGCGACTCTTCCACCACAGACTATGACTTAACAGCCACATCAGGCATAAGCACCCACCCCATAGATAGGAGGCTGATGGCTAACGACAGAACCTAATACTCGGACACGAGTGGGGCGCCGACGACGACGACGACGACGACGACGACGATATATAAATATATATATATATATATATATATATATATTTATATATATATATATATATATATATAAATATATATATACATGTATATATATACATGTATATATATATATATATATATATACAGGTATATATTCACATAAAGAAATATATACATATATACATGGTTATATATATATATATATATATGTGTGTGTATATATATATATATATATATAATGTATATATGTATATTATATATATGTGTGTGTATGTATATATATATATATATATATATAACCATGTATATATGTATATATTTCTTTATGTGAATATATACCTGTATATATATATATATATATATATATGTATATATATATATATATATATAGAAACATATACATATATACATACACACACAGGTATATATATATATATATATGTATATATATATGTATATATATATATATTATATATATAGAAACATATACATATATACATACACACACAGGTATATATATATATATATATATATATTTATATATATATATATATATATATGTATATATATATATATATATATATGTATATAAATATATAATTATATATATACACACACATATATATATATATATGTAAATATCACCCACGAAATGCATTTAATACCGAATTCTATCTTGGGAAATACATATCCACTTGGAATTCATTTTATGGTAACAGCTTCTGGCCGGGTGGTGATTCGAACCACCACCTGTACGGCTAGAAACTATGCTTGGCAGGGACCCTACCACTCAGCTATCAAGAGTGGTAGGGTCCCTGCCAAGCATAGTTTCTAGCCGTACAGGTGGTGGTTCGAATCACCACCCGGCCAGAAGCTGTTACCATAAAATGAATTCCAAGTGGATATGTATTTCCCAAGATAGAATTCGGTATTAAATGCATTTCGTGGGTGATATTTACATTAATTAAAATCACGTGTGCTTGTGATATATGTTCATATATATAATATATATATATATATATATTCATCTTGGGAATGTATATCCTCTGGAATTAACTTTATTATAAGAGCTTCTGGCTGAGCCGAGATTCGGCTGTAAACCATGCCTCTGTGGCAGGCATATATATATATATATATATACATACACACACATATATATATACATATATATATATATATAATATAATATATATATATATATATATATAGAAACATATACATATATACATACACACACAGGTATATATATATATATATATATATGTATATATATATGTATATATATATATATATATATGTGTATATAAATATATAATTATATATATACACACACATATATATATATATATATATATTCATCTTGGGAATGTATATCCCCTGGAATTAACTTTATTATAAGAGCTTCTGGCCGAGCCGAGATTCGGCTTTAAACCATGCCTCTGTGGCAGGCATATATATATATATATATATATACACACACATATATATATACATATATATATATATATATATATACACACATATATATATATATATATATATAAATTATATACATATATGTAAATATATCTATATGAAAATATATAAATATATGTATATAAATATATATATATATATATATATATACATATATATATAAATATATATATATATATATATATATATTGTATATACATATATAATATATATATATATATATGCATATATATAACGGATTTTGAGCGAAGCGAAAAATCTATTTTTGGGTGAGATGGCCATGTCGTCCTGATGGAAGTTCCTATAGGGTAGCTTCCTAGGGTATATTACAACTACGGCGATATTCCCTGAGAATTTACCTTAAGGTACCAGAATTCTAACTCCTGGAGCGAATATCCCTCCTGAAAGGGATATCGCGACATATCAGAGGACGTATTCTTGACACGCCACATGGCAATCTGCATCCCGAACAGAGATTTCGTCTCGTAGGGGGCGATTGCCAAGAAACGAATTCGGGAAAGAAAAAGGGGGGAGCCGCTCCCAAGGCTCCCTATCTTCCGATTCGTATGCGTGCCTGGCACCAATCCTGGCGCCATCTGTATTCCTTGTAGCGTACACGAGGTGCTACAGATACTGTATGTAGGGAGGGGTCCTACAGCCCTTTCTTAGAAAGGCAAGGGCGGGGTCCATCAGGACGACATGGCCATCTCACCCAAAAATAGATTTTTCGCTTCGCTCAAAATCCGTTTTTTGGGCTCAAGCCATGTCGTCCTGATGGAAGTATACCAGAGCATTACTGTATCTGTGGATTCTCAGAACGTGCCGTACTCCCCGGAGGTAATTTTTCCCGGTCGACTAGACCTAGAGACCTAAGATGTTACCGTTATACATCTTTTCAACTAACTATAAACCATGTTAGAGCTTCCTGCCCCCTACAGGGAAGAGTCCTACTAGACTCTGGAAAAGTCTCGAAGAGTACATATACCTATGTATGAATACCAGGCAAGCTAATATAGTGGTCTCGCCCTATATTAAGTAAAGCATAGTTTGTAAAGAACCACTGCGTCAATATGAAATGTTGACCAGCCATCCGCACAATACTTGTATTGGACAGAGGTTTATATCCGCATAGGAAGAAACTAATAAAACCGCCCTCGTCCCTTTATGGGACGGAGTCCTCCCATTAGGGGGACTTCATAAACCAACGCAACATAGCTTGCATAAAAGAACAATTCTATTAGAATTATTCCAGATAAGGTACATAGAATAAATGCTCAATTATACCAATAAATTGACACAGGTGAAAGAGACGCAAGGTTCTCAAGAACAAGTTTATTGACAGACAATAAATAGACAGGTTAACAACAATTATATATATATATATATATATATATTTTATATATATATATATATATATATATATATATATATATAAAAAGAGAATAACCCAAAACTTTAAGCATAAGTATGATAGTAAACAGAACTTGTTTATCTGAAAGAAAAAACATCCAATGCCACTTTTTTGTGATACCGAGGTATCAAGTCATAAAAGTCTGTATTACAAATCAATCACATTAGCGTTAGAAACGCTCGGCACACATGTCTGCACTTATGCTAGGTTCACCTTTGAAAAAGGAACAGTCTATGTGGGCACCCGGTGCCCTCATTTAGTTTGTAGTACAGTATGTACCTACACACTCACCCTGGACTTAATCATCCCAATTAAGACCACTGTTCCTCGCAGAGTTAAACAGTAGGGTTAACCACACGACCCACTGCTACCACAGATCTCTTTAGTTCCTCTACTTGCTTCGCATCGTAGCGAAAGAACACTCTGGAAGACTTCCAGCCGGTGTATGAACGGAGATGTTCAAAGTCCATACAATTAAAGAAATTTAGGGATGAGGCAACTTTCCTGGGATCGTGACCTGCGGGTGTACTGTCAGGATCCGCTCTGCGAATAAAATATGTGATTTTCGCTCTGAGTTGATTCAGAGATAAATTTGAACCTGATGTTTCTCCCCTGAATAGTTGACCACCCTTGAAGTCTGAAGTTCTACGAAGATAGACCTTTAGGCATTCTACTGGACATAGAGATGCATCTTCTTTCAGAGGGCAGATTCTCCAGGGACCCCACCTGTTGGTGGGTAACTCATTCTTGGCGAGAAACGTAGGATCCGGAAACAGGTTCAGTTCCCCCCCATCCAGGAACTGAACACGACCTGCCTCTCTCGAGAGGGCTACGATCTCACTAACCCTGGCCCCGGACGCGAGTGCAAATAGGAAAATAACTTTTTGTGTCAAATCCTTTAACGCACATTCTTCATTGCTCAACAGAGAGGCGAAATGAAGAACTTTGTCTAAAGACCATGAAATGGGCTTTGGAGGTGCTGAAGGTCTGAGCCTAGCGCAGGCTTTCGGAACTTTATTAAAGATCTCGTTACCTAGGTCGATCTGGAAGGCATATAAAATGGGTCTCATCAAAGCAGACTTACACACTGAAATCGTGTTAGCTGCCAACCCTTGACCATGGAGGTGGATGAAGAAAGATAAGCAGAAGTCTGTCGAGATCTCCTGCGGATTCTTCGCCTTTACAAAGGCCACCCATTTTCTCCAAGATGACTCATATTGCCTTCTAGTCGATTTGCACTTATATTCCTCAAGGAAGTCTATGCTGGCTTTCGAAATCCCGAAACGCTTTCTCACCGCAAGGGAGAGAAAATCATGAGCTGCAGGGTCCGGGTTTTCTGTAATGAAGCACAGACAGTCGACTTCTGGACTCGCTGGGTCAGAACTGGATGTGGTAGCGGCACAAACTTCAGCTGTAGTTCCAACGCCAAGGGGAACCACATGCTGTTCGGCCATTTGTGGGCCAATATTGCCGCTACCCCCTTGAAGGATCTCAGTTTCTTGAGGACCCTCAACAGAAGGTTGTGAGGGGGGAACAGATAAATCCTGGACCATCTGTTCCAGTCGAGGGACATCGCGTCCACTGCTTCCGCTAAGGGGTCCTCGTACGGGGACACGTACAGGGGCAACTTCTTGTTGTCTTTCGTTGCAAAGAGGTCTATCTGCAGTTCTGGGACTTGATTCAGAATGAAGGAGAATGATCCTGCGTCTAAGGACCATTCCGACTCTATCGGTGTGAACCTGGATAGAGCGTCCGCTGTCACGTTGCGGACTCCTTGAAGGTGAACTGCCGACAGGTACCACTTCTTCTTTTCCGCCAATCGGAAAATGGCCAACATCACCTGGTTGAGAGGTGGTGACCTCGACCCTTGTCGATTCAAGCATCTCACAACCACCTCGCTGTCCATCACAATCTTATGTGGATCGAGTGATGCGGGGAGACTTTCTTTAAGGTAAGGAGCACTACCATAGCTTCTAGAAAGTTTATGTGAAAGGTCCTGAATAGCTTGGACCAAGTCCCCTGGACTTTTTTCCGATGAGAGTGACCTCCCCATCCCTCCTTTGAGGCGTCTGAGGGAATTGTCATCGGCGGGGGAGGTGGCTGAAGAAGAACCGACTTCTTTAGATGTCTGGCTTGGGACCAAGGCCTGAGAAGAGTACGTAGCCGAGGCGGCACTGGTCTTCTCAGATCTCTTCGCGCGTTTGATGCATACCTTCTCCAAACTCCGGTTGCATCCTTTAGCTGTGCTCTTAGCACTGGGTCTGTCACCGAAGCAAACTGGAGAGAGCCTAGTACCCTCTCCTGTTCGCGTCTTGATATCCTTTCGGAATCTAGAAGTCTCTTGACGGAACCCGCTATCTCCTTCCTTTTCTTCGCCGGGATGGAGAAACAGTGTGACAAAAGGTCCCAGTGGATTCCCAGCCACTGGAACTTTTGAGATGGAGAAAGTCGAGACTTTTTTCTGTTGATCTTGAAGCCTAGGTACTCTAGGAACTGGATCACCTGACTGGAAGCTTGTAAGCATTCTGTCTCGGATGCTGCCTACACCAGCCAGTCGTCCAGGTAGGCTACTACCTGAATTCCCTTTAGGCGTAATTGTTTGAGAGCTGCGCTCGCCAGCTTCGTGAAAATCCTTGGGGCTATGTTTAGCCCGAATGGCATGGCTCTGAAGGCGTATAGTCTCCGTTGTAGCCTGAACCCTAGGTAGGGGGAGAGTCGACGGCTGATTGGAATGTGCCAATAGGCGTCTGACAAGTCTATAGAGACTGAGTATGCCCTTTTGGGCAGTAAGGTCCTTATGTGTTGCAGTGTTAGCATTTTGAATTTGCAATTCACTATGAACTTGTTGAGTGGCGACAAGTCCAGAATGACTCTGAGCTTTTCCGAGTCTTTCTTGGGAACACAAAACAGCCTCCCTTGGAATTTGATGGACTTCACCTTTCGGATCACCTTTTTCTCCAACAGTTCTTGAACGTACTCCTCCAGAACGGGGGTGGAGTGTTGGAAAAACCGAAGGCACGGGGGTGGAGTGCTGTACCAGCTCCAGCCCAGTCCATTCTTGAGTAGGGTGTGGGCCCAGGGATCGAAGGTCCAACGATCCCAAAATTTCATCAGTCTCCCTCCTACCGGTATCATTTCACTTGGACTGCCGTCCTGAGGTCTTGCCTCCCTGACCACGACCACCCCTGAATCCCCTTCCCCTTGAGGGGCGCCTAGACGAGCCTCTGGCTTCTCCTCTAGGCTTTGCTCGAAAGGAAGAAGACTGTCCTTCGAACATTGGGGCGAATGCCGTGGACTGACCCGGCACAGCCTGGGGTACCCACTGAAAAGTGGTCGGGGTTTGTGCCACCATCTGGGGCACTGGAGGCAATGGCAATTGCAGTTGCTGTTGCTGTCTAGAGGGCTTGTCTGGCCGAGACGGTAGCCTAGTCCTCATATTCTTCCTCTTTGGTTGAGGACCCTCATCCGGGGAAGACTTTCTTTTGATAGCCAGGCCCCACTTCTGGAGAAGGTTTCTATTCTCCATGGCGGCCTTATCAACAACTTCTTTGACCACATCGGTAGGGAAAAGGTCTTTTCCCCAAATGTTGGAGGAGATTAACTTCCTTGGCTCGTGCCTCACCGTAGCCCCGGTGAACACGAACTCCCTACAAGCTCTCCTCGCCTTGACGAAGCCATAAAGGTCCTTCGTCACTGTGGCTAGGTGAGTCTTAGCCACCACCATGAACATTTCATGGACCTTGGGGTCACTTGCCATCGTCTCAAGAGTAGTCTGAAGAGACATTGAGGCAGCCAGTCTTTCTTTTGTCTCGAACTCTCTTCGTAAAAGAAAGTCTAACAGCTTGGGGAGGTCCTCGCCGAATTGCCGTCCGGCAATATCAGCCTCCAACTTTCCCACTGAGAACGTCAGATGGACGTCCTTCCAGTCTTTGTTGTCCATAGGCAGGGCCAGCGACAAGGGTTTACACTCCTCCAGGGAGGGGCAAGGCTTGCCGGCCTCGACTGCCTTTAGGACAGCCGCAAACCCTATCTGTAAAAAGGGGAAGGCTCTAGCAGGAGAGGACACAAAGGAAGGGAGCTTCTTGCTCAATGCAGCTACCTTCGAGTTAGAGAAGCCCCTCTCCTTCATCGAGGATGAAAGTAGAGCTTGAGCCTTAGCGTGGT
This sequence comes from Palaemon carinicauda, assembly GCF_036898095.1. NCBI lineage: Eukaryota > Metazoa > Arthropoda > Malacostraca > Decapoda > Palaemonidae > Palaemon > Palaemon carinicauda. The sequence goes on from NC_090740.1 coordinate 86,651,506, forward strand.
CCATGACTATGACCTCCTTCGGCTCTGTCTCCTCCCTTGAAGCTGGTTCTTTTCTCAGCCGGACATAGCAGTCCGGATATGATGCCTTGCTGGGCCAGAATTCCACCTCCTCTAGGGGAACTGAACCCAGCTTATCCGAGATGACGATCTTTCCAGTCGTCATCGGCATGTGCTCAGCATACCTCCATGGGTTAGAATCTGAGCACAAGGGAAGGTCTTTCACATTGAGCCTTTTCTGGGGCCCATGTGATTCTGCAAGGCTCTGCATCCGCAGTTCCATAGCAGCCGCCTTCTCCTGATTCTCCTTCTGCATTTGTTGGATCATTCCAACAATCGAAGAGAGGGCCTGTCCCAGCTCTACTGGGAGACCGGCCGATGTTGAGGGAATAGGCTCCGGAATCTGAACCGGAGTAGCCGACACCTCGTCGACCTCTTCCTCTACGACGTCCTGGGCTTCAACTTCATCCTGACCTTCTGCCAGGAGGTCTTCTTCCAAACGCTCGTCCACGTCAGACATTCTGTCATCTAACTGGATGTCTTGCATCGCGACCGCGACTTCAACATCCACCTGGATCTGATCTTGGGGGATCTCCTCTTGAGGCTGGGGAATCACTGCATCAGCTGA
>NC_090740.1:86657130-86659630 GCF_036898095.1 Palaemon carinicauda
GATCTTTTCATCAATCTTTCGCTCTAGCCTGTTTAGAATATGCATAATATATATTTTCATGACAAATGTCGAAAGTGTGAGGCCTCTGTAATTATTGCAATCAGTCAGATCTCTCTTTTTTTTTTTTTTTTTGTGGCCATTTTCACCATCGCTCCGGTCTCCCATTCATCAGGATTTGCTCCTCATGCCATATTCTATAATATAATTTTGTGAGTATTCGTGAAGTCCTTCATTTTCAGCCAACATCTCAGCTGTTTTTCCATCGTATCCAAGAGCTTTCCATCTCCTGAGTTTTTTAAGAATAGTTTCGTCTCCAAGCACATTGAATTCATTCATCGGCACATCAGGATCTTCTTTAGCTTCAGGTATATCCATCAAATTATTCCCTTCATATCTCCTATTCATGACCTCTCTAAAGTGTTCCATCCCAAGTTGCATTTCTTCATCCTCGGTTGTTATAACAGATACATCTCTCATTTTCATTGGTATATGCTTCTTCTTTGCCCCCGAGAAATTTCATTAATAAATCTATGAGAAATTCTTACACCGTGGGTGATAAGGCGAAGAAGTTACATGCTTCATGCCTAATTCTTCCAAACCCTGCTTAAATACTTTACTTCTAAAATTACTCCCGCAATCAGACTGAATTACCCTGGGTACACCAAATCTAGAAAAGAACCCTAGCAAAGATTTAAGAACCGTCCCAGCATGTATACTCCTTAAAGGAATTGCCTCAGGATACCGTGTGGTCCTATCCATCAGTGTCAAAATATATTGATTTCCACTGCTGGTCCTTGGCAGAGGGCCAACTATATCAATTATTACCTCTTCAAAGGGTTCTCCAATGGCTGGAATTGGCTGCAGTGGTGCTTTCGGGATTTTCTGATTCGATTTCCCTGTCGTCTGGCAGACTTCACAGGTCTTCACAAACTTCTTGACGTCTCTTCTAAGACAAGGCCAGAAAAAAAAATTGAAGTTTTATTTATACCTAGATGACCAGACTGAATGTTGTCATGAGCTAGCTCTAATAACTTACGTCTGTAGTTTACTGGTACCCGCAATCTGTTCTCTCACCTCCCATGCATCTGCAGGTGCTCGCTTTGCAATACTTATCCTTTTCAACACTTCGTCCTTCCATTCTAAATGAGGACGACTATTATCCTGACTGACTTGCTTACTCCTGTCTTTCTCAAACTCCGCCTTCTGAGTCGCCACAAATGTATCAATTGCCCATTTACCATTCTCATCGCTCACGGATGACAACATGGGATTTCCAGTTACACTTACCTCAGAACCATTTCTCTCAAATAACTTATCGAGCCCCATATAGTCCATCTCCCTGGACTTGCCTTGGGCTCCCGAACGCGTGACCACGAAAACAGGCGTTTCAGTCTTTACCGACTTACCTTGCACCAGAGGACAATTACCTGGAGTCCGCACCTCACAGTCATTGGCCACTATCACGTCCACCCCTTTATGGGTAATTCATCCACTATTGCCAGACTCATGGATCCTTTTATCCACTTAGAGTTTAACACTAACTCTACCAAGGGGCATGCCGTTACTGTTCTTGGGAATCCCCCTAGTAACACAAATTTCTCCTGTCCCTGGCTCAGTCCTTCAGGCAATACCGAAAGCATAATTATGGATGGCGCCGCACCCGTGTCCCTTAAAAGCTTTACCCGTCTCTCCGACCTATTCTGGCCATTGATGCTAACTACATCTTCAGAGACATACTTTTTAAAACACTTATCTGTTGCAGTCGAATCCCGACCCAACAGACCCACTGGCTTTGCTTTATCCGACCACAACCAGCACTTCTCTATTATGTGACCTGGTTGCCCACAATGCCAGCACACCAGTTTTCCATCTTTCTTTGGTGACCCTGGCTTCTCACCTCTATTCGGTGATCCCTTTGTCCTCTTTCCAGGTGACTGACTTGCGCCTTTTCCACTTGGATTCCTTTTTGTGCCCCACTTGGCCATATCACTGAACCGATAGTTCCCCTTGTGGGAATGGAAAACTCATCAGCTCCTACAGCCAAAGTATCCAAAAGATCGAACTTAAGATCCTTTAAGTGAGTTTTCAGATCATAACTAATATTATTCTTGAATTCTTCAATGAGTATCAATTTAAAGCATCAAAATCTTCCACACCTTTGGCTTTCAACCATTACTGAAAAGCCACTCTTTTCCTCCGTGCAAATTCCACGAAAGTTTCCTCCCATCCCTTCTTCATATTTCTAAATTTCTGACGGTAGTCTTCAGGTACCAGCTCGTATGCTTATAAAATTAAATTTTTCACTAGGGAATAGTCAGCACTCATTTCTTCGTTCAGGGTAGCATATATTTTCTGGGCTTTACCCATTAACCTACATTGTACCAGCGTAGTCCACATGTTTTCTGGCCATTCTAGCCCATTTGCTAGTTTTTCGAACACAGTGAAAAACTCTAAGGCTTCCGTTTCCTTAAAGACAGGCATTAATTTAATAGCATTCCCT
>NC_090740.1:86667130-86677130 GCF_036898095.1 Palaemon carinicauda
CTTGTATCTGCGCTCTTCACTCGCACTAAAAAGAACCTGAATGATCATGTCTCCGTTTTGCTCTATAACATTGTCTGTCTCTCGAACAGGTCATGTCCTGTTGCCTTGAGGTTTTGTATATAAAGAAGAGTGTTCCTTAATAAACTCAGATGATTGCATCCTGCCTTTGAGTTTACAACTCCTCTCTCGGCCTGTCACATTGGTGACCCCGGAAGTCGACTCTCTCCCACTGCCTTCCACCCCCACATCCTTCGCCCCTCCATCGTTGGTACTATGACGGAGACAGACTCTACTACAGCAGTTGGCGCCGCCCCATTGAAACTTTCACCGTTTGCCACCGGAGAAGCGTTTGCTTGGTTTCATCGCTCAGAAGTCCAGTTTCGTATCAGGGGCGGGACTCGCTCAACCACCAAAGCGGATTATGTTTTCGCGGCGATACCCGAGGACACCTTCCCAGAAATATCCGACTGGCTTTGTGAACAAGGAGACACCCCAATAGCGTATGACGCCCTCAAAACATACCTTCTGCAGCAGTACTCGCCGTCACCAGCCGCCCGTATAGCAAAGCTTTTTCAGCTCTCGCAACAACCGTTGGGGGACCAAAGGGCTTCGCTTGCCCTCAGGGAAATGACCAGTATCGCTCGCCTTCAACCTGCCGCAGACGGCTCTCCTCGTGAGGTGAACCTACTTCGTGCCCTTTGGATACGCCGTTTACCCGAACCTGTACGCGCTGCCATACCCGATGTCGATAGTTTACCCATAAAGGACTTGATGACCAAAGCCGACGCCCTTATGGACAGCCACTTCAAGACCTCCATCAACGCCTCCACCGCTGACGACGAGGATGCCTATTCAACGTCAACCGAAGCTGACATGAATGCCGTAGGACAAAGCCGCCCACCACCCACCAATCGCTCGCGCTCCGACGAACGACTTCTACAGCCACTTACTACCTCTCATCCGCCGCAGTTTTGCTACTACCACTTCAGATTCGGGGCAACTGCGAAGAAATGTGCCAAGGATTGTCAGTGGCCAAAAAACGTGTAAGTAGGTCATCGCTTGTGGCGGTGGCCTCCCATGTTTCTAATCTTTTCTTTTTACAGGATGCAGGAACTGGCGTGCGATTTTTGGTAGACACGGGTGCTTGTCGTTCTCTTTTGCCAAGGAAACTCTTAAAGGCACGACGTAGTCTGTCTACATCTGCCGACGTCCGTTTGGTAGCTGCCAACGGATCTGCGATACCCACCTACGGTTACGAGAACCTCACATTATCGTTCGGAAACGGTAAATTCAATCGGAAGTTTCTCGTTGCTGACGTCACAATGCCAATCCTCGGTGCGGATTTCCTCTCTCATTTCCACCTTCTGGTCGATGTCGCCCACCGACGATTGATCAACGCAGACTCGTACTTGTCGACACCACTTCAACCCACCCCCTCTAACCTCACTCTCCACATCAGCGCACCCACGGATGCCTACGCCCACCTCCTCACGTCGTACCCGGAAGTTTTCTGTCCAGAACTTCGCTAAACGCCCACGGTTCCTGCCAAGCACGGTATTTATCACCATATCAAGACGACTGGACCCCCAGTCTTCGCAAAATTCAGACGTCTGGCACAAGAAAAATTGGCAGCTGCCAAACAGACGTTCGCCGAAATGGAGGAAATGGGCCTTTGCCAAAAGGCCTCCAGCCCATGGTCGTCACCCTTACACATCGTTCTGAAGAAAGACGGCTCCCTCCGTCTGTGCGGGGATTACAGGCGCCTGAACATGCAAACAGAACCGGATCACTACACCCTCCCAAACATTGCCGATGTGACCTCCTACCTGCACAAAGCGAAGGTTTTCTCTACGCTCGACCTCCTGAAGGGGTATTATCAGGTGCCTATGAACCCAGAAGACATTCCCAAGACCGCCATCACCACTCCGTTTGGTACATACACCTTCAATTACTCCTGTTTTGGCCTTCGTAATGCTGGGGCAACGTTTCAACGTCTCATGGATGGCATCTTAGGGGACCTCCCTTTCTGTGTATGTTATGTGGACGACATACTTGTGTTCTCCACCTCAAAAGAGGAACACCTCCGTCACCTGCGCATCGTGCTCGACCGCCTGCAACAAAACGGCCTTGTAGTCCGGTACGACAAGTGTACCTTTGGCGCCAACGAAGTGTCGTTCTTAGGGCACCGTATCACTCCTGAAGGAGTCCATCTCCTCCCTGAGAAGGTAGCAGCCGTTCAGAACTTCCCCGCGCCCTCGACCGTCAAAGCTCTGCAGGAATTCTTGGGCATGATCAACTATTATCACCGTTTTCTGCCAGCCATTGCCGCCACTCTTGCTCCCCTCTACACCTCCCTCAAGGGCAAGCCAAAGGACCTGAAGGGGGTCCCCTTCAAGAAGCAGCCTTCTGTAATGCAAAGAAGGCCCTATCAACTGCTGTGGCTCTCACTTTTCCTATCCCACACGCCCCTCTCCTTCTCTCCACCGATGCCAGCGACGTCGTTATTGGTGCAGTACTCGAGCAGGTGGTCAAAGGCTCGCCCCGCCCATTGGCCTTCTTCAGCAGAAAACTGTCCAAGGCAGAATCGGGTTATTCTACCTTCGATCGAGAAATGCTGGCGGTGCACTTGGCTGTCCGTAACTTTCGCCATTTCTTAGAAGGTACGCCCTTCGTCATTCGCACAGACCACATGCCTCTGGTGCACGCCTTCACTCGACAGTCTGACGCCTGGTCCGCCCGTCAACGCCGACATCTCTCCGCCATGGCTGAATACAATTACACACTCCAATACGTCCCTGGGAAAATGAATCCCGTTGCCGATGCCCTGTCAAGAAACACGTTGGCTGCCGTTCAACTGGGATTGGATTACAACGCCCTGGCTGAAGCCCAACAACAGGATCCAGAGTATCAAGCTTGTAAGACATCCTGCACGTCCCTCCCTTGGGAAGATTTTCCCCTCGAAGACTCCAACACCACCCTCCTCTGTGACGTCAGTACTGGTAGACCGCGACCTTGGATTCCTGCTCCCATGCGCCGACAGGTGTTTGATTTCATTCACGGCCTTTCACATCCCTCGTGCCGTTCTACTGCACAGCTGCTAAAGGCAAAGTTCATTTGGCACGGCCTTTCTAAGGATGCTAAGGATTGGGTCCGCGCCTGTACTTCTTGCCAAACTTCCAAAGTACATCGATACACGGATTCAGGAGTGGGCACCTTTCCTCAACCTCAGCGTCGTTTTGCACACATTCACGTCGACGTTGTAGGCCCCCTACCCACATCACAAGGACATCGTTACCTGTTTACCGTCATCGACCGCTCCACTCGTTGGCCTGAAGCCATTCCCATGGAAACTGCAACGTCCGCCTCATGTACATCTGCCTTACTCTCTGGATGGATTTCAAGATTCGGTATCCCTGAGCATATTACTTCTGACAGGGGAACCACTTTCACCTCTCAATTGTGGACGTCATTAGCGAATCTCCTGGGCATCGCCCTAAATCAGACAACGGCCTACAACCCCGCTGCCAATGGAATGGTTGAACGTTTTCATCGCACCCTCAAAGCAGCTTTGATGTCCCGCTGCAAGGATTGCAACTGGTTTACTCAACTTCCCTGGGTCCTCCTGGGACTAAGGACCACTCCTAAAGACGCCCTCGACATCTCGGCAGCTGGAATGGTGTAGGCGACCCGTTGGTCGTCCCTGCTGAATTTTTTCCTTCTACAACCTCCTCCTACGATCTCCAGCGCATACGTCACGTCGTGGGAAAATTTACTCCGTGCCGCCAGACTTACAAGCCCCCAGCGAAGCATCACATACCAACGGACTTGCACTCTGCAACGCACGTCTTCCTGCGCAACGACACTAGCAAGCCACCACTAACGCCCCCTTACACGGGCCCTTTCCTTGTGATCTGACGCAGTCCAAAAGCATTCCTACTAAGCATTCGGGGCAAAGAAGACTGGGTCTCCATTGATCGTCTAAAACCTGCTTATCTTCTGCCAGATGACCCGCCTACAGTACGCCTCTCTAGATCAGGGCGCCCTATTTAACATATACAGTATGTCATTTTTAGGGGGGGAGCCATGTAACAACCGTGTGGCACACAATTTTACATAATTATTTTGTATATATTATGATTGTATCTGCGCTCTTCCCTCGCACTAAAAAGAACCTGAATGATCATGTCTCCGTTTTGCTCTGTAACATTGTCTGTCTCTCGAACAGGTCATGTCCTGTTGCCTTTAGGTTTTGTATATAAAGAAGAGTGTTCCTTAATAAACTCAGTTGATTGCATCCTGCCTTTGAGTTCACAACTCCTCTCTCGACCCGTCACACATCCTTAAAAGGATACGGATTAAACAAAAGCTTACACCTGACGACAAAACTTCGCCGTCACAAAGATGATATCAGTTGTCCTGAGTGTGATCGTCTGTTAGTGTCTTTACAATTGAGGTTGTGCACAGTCCCTTGGGTTCTGAAATTGTTGAACCATCTGTAGATCATTGAGTGAACAGGAAATTCTTGGCATCTAAACCGTTCTTTAAATTACAATTGAGCTGCCTGGATAGTCCTCAACTGAAAATATGCCTCAACTTTTCCTTAGTAGTCCATGGCATCTCGAAGGTCAAATATGGTAGACTCTTAGAATATTAATTTTTCTTGATAAATTTGAAAAATAAAAGGAATTGAATATTCATTTCAAAAGTTATTCAAGTTTCGGCGATGACCGTTTTTTGTGTCACCTTGTATACACACACACACACACACATATATATATATATATATATATATATATATATATATATATATATATATACATATATATATATATATATATACATATATATATATATATATATATATATATATATATATATATATATATATATATATATATATATATATAATTATATATATATATGTATATATATATATATATATATATATATATATATATATATATATATACATATATATATATATATACATATATATATATATATATATATATATATATATATATATATATATATATATATATATATATATATATATTATATATATATGTATATATATATATATATATATATATATATATATATATATATATATATATATATACATATATATATACATATATATATATATATATATATATATATATATATATATATATATATATATATATATATATATATATATATACATAAATATATATATATTTATATATATATATATATATATATATATATATATATATATATATATATATATATATATATATGTGTGTGTGTGTGTGTGTGTGTATGTGTGTTTTTTTGGCGTGGAATTGTTTATGCACATGTGGGGTGTGAGCATGTGAGCGTACAATCACGACAAGAATAGTTTGAAATGATTTATTCGATGGATATCCCCAATAAGTTGAAATTTTATCTTTATTTACAAAAATCCTTTTGCCTTCCATACGATTCAGTATTTCCATTTCTCGAAAGCATAAATACATTTCTTAAAGACAATCGCAGTTAAGCTTTCACCCGTGCGGGTTTCAATATCCTGATATTATTCATATACTACTAATCTGATGGGGATTTTATTCGTAAAGTTTAAGGAAAAGGTTTAGATTATTTGTCACAATTCAGCAACTCTCTAATAGTAATACAAATAACTTTAGTGGCAAACTTCGCAATTCATAACTTATGTAAATCAATCAATTTAAATATGTATGCACACCCACACCAACATAAAGACATACAGACACATACTGCATATATATATATATATATATATATATATATATATATATATATACATATATATAATAATAACACACACACATACATATATATATATATATATATATATATATATATATATATATATATATATATATATATATGTATACATACATATATACAGTATATATATATATATATATATATATATGTATATATATATATATATATATATATATATATATATATATATATATATATATATGTGTGTGTGTGTGTATGTATACATACATATATACAGTATATATAAATATATATATATATATATATATATATATATATATATATATATATATATATATATATACATATATATATATATATATATATATATATATATATATATATATATATATATATATATACATATATATATATATATATATATATATATATATATACCTATATATATATATATATATATATATATATATATATATATATATATATATATATATATATATATATATATATATATGATAAATTTGGTACATTTAGACGTATTTTTCATATTCAAATAAGCCATATATATTTTTGATACATTAATGTATGGATTCTCTTAACTACCTCGGGATCAGAGCCCCAGGCGAAATCACACAAAGACAAGAGCTTGGGTCTAAGTGGCTTAGTCACTGTCTATACAAGTTTGCCGACCAGGGTTCGATTCCCGGCCGGACCTAAGTGGCTTAGTCACTGTCTATACATTCTTGCCGAGCAGGGTTCGATTCCCGGCCGGACCCAAGCTCTTGTCTTTGTGTGATTTCGCCTGGGGCTCTGATACCGAGGTCGTTAAGAGAATCCAGACATTAATGAATCAAAATTATATATGGCTTATTTGAATATATATATATATATATATATATATATATATATATATATATATACATATATATATATATATATATATATATATATATATATATATATATATATATATATATATATATATATATATATATATATATATATATCACTTCACTTCACTTCCACTCCCAGGTAGGCTTTCAGTCTGTCAGTGGAATCAGTTGTCTTCTCCACTCAATTCTGTTTTCAAAAATTCCCTCTCTTCTCAGCTGTTCAATTGTTGGCATGTTGTTCTTTGTCAAAATCGCTTCAATTCCATCCCTCCAGCGTTTACGTGGTCTACCTCTTGATCTCCTCCCACCAGGCGTCCAGTCCCATCTCTTCCTTGCAATTCTATTTCCATCCATTCTCATTAAATGTCCCAACCATCTCAGCTGTCCCTTCTCAATCTACATTTCTTATTCCATTTCTTCTTGTTTTGTGCATTATTGTTCTCAGGATTTCCATCTCTGAAGCTTGGACTCTGCTCCTGTCTTTGATGGTCATTGTCCAGCTCTCTGAACCATATGTCATGATTGGTGTTAGTAATCCTTCAAATATGGTTTTCTTTAATTCTATAGGTACGTATGCATCTCTCATAATTGGATAGAGTGCTCCACAACATTTATTATATTTCTTTATTCGTTCAGTAATTTCTTCTTTGTTCTTATAGCCGTTATCTGTAAACATACACCCCAAATACTTGAATGCGTTGGTGTCCTTAATTACCGTATTTCTTATCATGATGTTCGTTGGAGCTTGTTGTTGTTTGCTGATTGTTAATATTTCTGTTTTATTAATGTTCATCTTCAGTCCAGCTTCTATTAAACAATCGTTCAAGGCTATCAATGCTCTTTCTAGTTCCTCCCGATCATATGTCCAGAAATCAATATCATCAGCAAAAATCATAATGTCTCCCGAGATATTTATTCTTTCCTTAAAACTTCTTATAATTACATCTATATATGCAATGAACAAGAGTGGGGAAAGAACGCTTCCCTGCTTAACACCTGTTGTTAATCTAAACCAATTCTCATTCTTGTATCCAGTCCTTACATTATTCATACATGGTTCGTACGTGCTCTTTATTGCAGCTCCCAATCTACCGTCGAGTCCATAAACCTCTCCCAAGCACCTCCACAATTTGTTCCTAGGTACCGAGTCAAATGCCTTTTCCAAATCAATAAATGCTATATACAGTGGCCTATTGTATTCCCATGATTTTTCAATAACAAGCCTCAAGGCGAATATGAGATCTGATGTACTTCTGTCCTTTCTGTATCCATGCTGTTCTTCGCCTAGCTGAGGTTCAATGATGTGTCGCGCCCTTTTTTCTAAAATCCTCTCATAAAGTTTTGCTGCATGACATATGAGCGTTATACCTCTATAATTTTCGCATTTACCTGAATCACCTTTACCTTTATAAAAGGGTACAGAAATATGTTTTCCCCAGTCTTCAGTAACCATGCTCTCTAACCAGAATGACAAGGTTAGGTCATATAATATCTGCTTTGCTAGGTCCCCTCCCTCTTTGAATAACTCAATTGGTATATTATCATACCCTGGGCTTTTCCCATTTTTCATCTCTTTCAAAGCATTTTCAAACTCATGATAAGTAATCACATCCTCCCTATTTTCTCTGTCAAATTGAAAGATATATTCTTCTTCATTTTCTTCTGTAGTTACATTTAGTAACCTATTGAAATAAGTAGTCCATTTTTCATTAAGTTCTGTAGCCGTGCCAATAATGTTTCCATTTTCATCCTTTATATTATATTGTTTTCTATTATCTTTCCTGTATGATTTTGCAACTGTAAAGATCTTCTTCTTATTTTTCTTGAGATCATCCCTCAATTCGCCTCCTAGTTTAATCCATGCATTTATCCGCGATCTTCTCTTAATCTCTTCTGATTGATTCCTAGAAGATACATATTCTTCTCTAGTCTGTTGGTTCCTTTCTTTCATTAACTTCCTGTGCATTTTGTTCTTCATCTTTATTGCACCTTTTACTTCGTCATTCCACCAAATTGTACGCCTTTTCCTAGTACCTCCAACAAACCTACAACCAAGCTCCTTCTCTCCTACATCCAAGGCAATCTCCTTCAGTTCCTTCTAATCCCGCTGTTCCAGGTGTTGCAACCTCTCTGTAAACTTATTTTGAAATCTCATTTTGATATCTGGGTCTTTCAAGGATTCTGTTTTTATCATTTTTTCTCTTCTCTGTTTTCTCTGTTCTTATGGGAGAAATGTAAATTTTTCCTATGACTAATCTATGATCTGAATCAAGGGAGACTCCTGGCAATACTTTAACATTTTCTACAAGCCTCTTATCTGATATAACGACATAATCAATTACTGATTTTTGATCAAACTGCCCTGTGGTTTGATTCCATCTATATCTGGTGTATTTGTGTGAGTCCTGGTGTTTAAAGAATCCATTCATGATCTTTAGGTGATTTCTTATGCAAAAATCTATTAAGTTTTCTCCTTCAACGTTTCTTGTTTCCTCTCCAAATGGGCCTATTATATTCTCTATCCCTCTTCTCTCACAGCCAACCCGTGCATTAAAATCTCCTAGTAGTAGGTTGATGCCTTCTGGCTGTCCCTCCAAATGTAATTCTAAAAGTTCCATAAAAGCATCTTTTTCCTCTTGTGTGTGGCCTTGCTGTGGTGCATAAATCTGAAAGATATTATAATTTGTGTTCTTTATTCTAAATGTGCAACTAATAAGTCTTTCACTGATCAATTGTATTTTTTGTATATAGGGGGCAAGTCTGGGTCCTACGATCATAGCAACACCATGCTTTCTGATTCCTGCATCTACTCCACGATAAATCAGTACATATCCATCTCCTAGGTCCTGTCCTGCACTTTCACCTCTATGCCTGGTTTCAGCCATTCCTAATAAATCAAGTTTTCTCTCCTTCACCATATCTAGTATTTCATCTTCCTTACTACTGTACGTGCCAATATTTAGGGTACCACATTTAAAATTCAGTTTATCTTTAGCGTTTTTCCTAAGACGTTCCCAGTTTCGTCGCCTATTTTTACATCTGACAACTGATCCTTGAGTTTCTCGACCGTTAAAGATTCAGTTAGCGGCTTGCTAGGCCTGTCCTAACCTATTGCTGAATATACTGTCAGCACCTCAGTCGTTTGGTCCACGGCTCCTTATTCAACATACTCAGAGCAGCCCTAAGAGAGTTTAATTCCTAGGGGTTCCCCCATCCGCCACCCGGGGGACGTGTCTGGTAGGAGTTTTCTCTCCCCCAGATATATATATATATATATATATATATATATATATATATATATATATATATATATATATATATGTATATATATATATATATATATATACATA
>NC_090740.1:86687130-86694630 GCF_036898095.1 Palaemon carinicauda
AATGCCAATTTGCATTATACTTAATCAGTTCCATTTAGTCTTTTGTGATACAAATATTCACCAATTCACCAATTAACAGTATAAGGTTTAATAAGCATCATGATGTTTTTTAACTCTGACAATGTAACCATTTAGGAAGCCCTGTTTGTTTTTATTTGTATGTGCCGAGGTCAGAATATATCAATCATGGTTTTGATTTTATAAAAAATAATAAGAATTTAATATATATCTGAATAACAGCATATCAAAACTTTAAAACAAATTCTGATATCAATCTTACAATTTCTATTAACATAATCATTTGAATAAATTAAATTAATTCTTAATTAGGACACATAATCGTGTCTTCAAAAGAAAGAAAATTGTTAAAAATCATATTTCACCCAGAGTCAATGGCCTAACGTAGGTTGATGGATATATATATTTATATATATATATATATATATATATATATATATATATATATATATATATACTGTATATATATATATATATATATATATATATATATATATATATATATATATATATATATATATATATATATATATATATATGTGTGTGTGTGTGTGTGTGTGTGTGTGTGCGTGTGTCTGTATGATTTTAGGTTATTTGATTTCAAAAATTTACTTAATCTAGCCATGGCCTGATTTGCTTCTGCCAGTCTTTCATTAAACTCCATTTATAGAAACCCTGTATTGGATATCGCATTTTCTAAAAATTTAAATCATCCCACCTCATTAATCCCTTTTCCTTCTAATGATATTTCATCTCTCATCATCTCTGCCTTTCTTCTATTTATTTTGAGCCCCACCTCATGTTATATTTCATGCATTCTGATAAGGAAGCATTGCAAAGCCTTTGGTATTCTGCTGATAAGGACAGCGTTATCAACATATTCTAGATCAGGTAATTCCCTATTACCAATCCAGTCCAATTCTTCTCCTCCATCCCCATTTGTTCAACGCATTACAAAATCCACGAAGAGGACAAACAATATAAGTGACATTACATTCCCTTGGATTAGTGCACGGTTCACTGGAATTTCATTCTAAAGGACTACACTAACATTAACTTTGCACTTCCTTTTCTCATGAACCAACTTAATGATATTTACCTCTCTAAGAAGCCCATTATGATAACGTAGGAATCTCCATAAGATTAGATGGTGGCCACCTTTAAAGACTTTTTAATATTCCACAAATGTCATCTGGAGTAAATTTCTATATTCGACACATTCTTGTATAACATATCTCAAAATGAAAAAGTGGTCAGTACAACTTCAGCCTCTTCTAAATCCTGCTTGTTCATCTCCCAGCTTTCCATTTATTTTTCACTCTACTCTCTTCACAATAGGCATATTATATATTTTTATGACAACTGACATAAGTGTGATGCCTCTTTATTTATTACAATCCGTCAAATCTCATTGTTCTGTCATTTTCACCAATACTTCGACCTCTCAATCATCAGGTTTTGCATCGAAATGCCCCATTCTACACAATGATCTAGTAAGTATTTTTGGAGTAACTTCATTTTCAAACAATATAATCTTAGGAATGGCTCTCCATTTTTTGAATTTTTATTACAATCTCGATTTTAAAGACACTGAATTCACTCATGTGCACATCAAGGTCTTACTCAGCTTTATATATATCAATCAAATTATTTCCTTCGTATCTCGTATACATGACCTCACTAAAGTGTTCTATTCGCCGTTGTCTTTCTTCATCTACTGTTGTTATTGTAGACCCATCTCTTATTTTGATTGGTACATGCTGCTTCTTCTTTGACCCTGTAGAATTTTCATAGATAGTTCTAAACGCAATTCTTACACCATATCCACTTCCTTAATTCACAGTTTTGACAGACTCATCTAGTATCCTGTCAAAATATTCTCTCTAATCATTTTTGGCTTTTCTTTTGACCTCAGTATCAATAATGGAATACTTATCATGCTCTACATTGTAACATTTTACTGAATCATCGATAAATTTCCGTAATCAATATATCCTGTCCATAGTATCCAAAGTATCAGTTGATATTTTGTATTCTTTTTGTAACTGTATGTTTCAAAACTTCAGTACCAAATGACATTATTTTCTTAATATCATACCATTCATCGTTAATTGGCTGCTCTTCATCTCTTGAAGTCTCTAAGAATGCATATATATTCCTTTATTCAATTGCAAAGATTCGCTGTCTATTTTCTAGAAGCTTAGTTATATCAAACCTTGGTATTTTATCTACATTTCTGTTGGCTCCTTTCAGTTTTATTTTTAGTGTGGCAATCTTCCCTCTATGGATTCTTCCATTTCTTAGAGTCCGCATTCTATATTTTTAATTGGCTAACTGATCTATTCATTTTTTTTATCTTCACATAGTAAAGTCCATATATATATGTGGATATCCTTTGGCTGGAAAAAAAAAGTACTCCTAATAGCAAGACTGTTTGCTAACCATAAAATTTTAAAATTACCTCCATTTTCTTTTGCAACTTTGCGAAGACCATCAAAACCCATCACATAATAATACCTTGATTATCCCTTCAAGCTTTAGCATTAAGGTTACCAATCACAATTTCCGTATCTCTCTCTGAGATCTCATATATTACACTGCAGTTCTTCATAGTATTCATATTCCCTTGCTTTATGGGAATCATTTGTTGGGGCATAACAAGCTATAGCAATCATATTGCAATGCTTTGATTGGATGTGTGCAAGTAACAATCTACTTTTTACAGCTATCTTTTCCTATATTGTATGTTTCCCTTTTGGTGTCATCATGATTCCTACCCCTTGTTTCCCAACTCCATATCTTTTTCCTGAATGAATATAGAAATATATATATATATATATATATATATATATATATATATATATATATATATATATATATATATATATATATATATGTGTAGAAATCACGAAAGCTGACACGTGATGAATATAAAATATATAATACATATATATAATACATATATATATATATATATATATATATATATATATATATATATATATATATATATATATATATATATATATATATATATGTGTGTGTGTGTGTGTGTGTGTGTGTGCGTGTTTGTGTGTGTGTGTGTGTGTATTCTTACGAAGCTGGTCTAGTGTAGAGTAGGTACAATAGTGTATTCATGATTTTATTTATATTTCATTTATGCATTGAAGAGATGATACCCAGCCCATAAAATGAGCTCCTCTTATGTATATATAAATGTTTCATGTAAATTACGTAAGGCCTTCGTCTTGAATTTCATTGCATTCTTTATTAGAGATAGCATATGTAAATTTGCGTTAGTTTTAACAATTACCTTTTTATTTCACATATGTTTGTTACGAATCTTACAAAATCTATTTGAGTGTTATGGCATTCGTGCAAGATATGAACAAGAGCTTAGGTAATGTTTTCTTTTATATTTTATGATGTATTGCTTTATGTTTGAGGGAGAATACCCAATAACATGTGCTTTGGAAAGTTCTGTACCATATGTTTTCAAGTTTTGTTAAGAGCCTGGTGATAGGATGTTATTTTTCTTTTTATTTCGGGAACAAATGGTGGGCGGAGCTAGCTGACTCTGAGAGCTGTGTGGCGTGGTGTGCGTACAACATTTGGGAGTGCGTTAAGTGGCAACTTTGACGCTTGGCCCAGCCCCCACCCTATCATACCTTGATCCTGGAACCTTCTGGAATTACCCAAATTTTATATTAAAGATGACACCAAGGCTGGGTTAGACAGATCGAGATAGAAATTGCAGCCTGAAGACACCTCTCTTCCCCTCCCCCTCTCTCACTCTGACACGTAACCCAGTGTTTTGTTGATGAAAGTGTTCAATAGGTTTAGTGTGTCCTCTCCTAAGTGACAAATTGTGTGTTGAAAAGATACATATTACATAATGGTGATTTTGAATTTATTGTATTAGGGTGACAGTTGGCATTGTATAAAGTGTTTGTAATTGGCCCTGCAGGAAGGATAGATTTTGTATCGTGATCTAGTTATATATATATATATATATATATATATATATATATATATATATATATATATATATATATATATATATATATATATATATATATATATATATATATATATATATATATATGTTAGTTAAGTGTCAAACTTGAATATTGCATTATTCAGATCTAATTTCAAGTTTTTATATAATTTTCATTATATTATTTATTTTCTTAGTCTAAGGTTTATTCAGATACATTCGTTCAAGTCAGGTTATTTCATAATTTCAGATCCTATCATTTTTGTCTTGATGTAAGGTTTATTCAGACTTTTGTCGTGTAAATTATTTTCAAAGTGTTGTAATTTATAGAGAATGAATCTATTTTTGTAAAGAATGTATTACTCCAATCATCATTATTTTGAACCACATTCTACTCGTTTCTTGTCAAGAACCACAGTAAGTTGGAAATATGCTTTAATTAATACTTAGGAGTAATTATCCAATTTAGTTTTTAGTGTACTTATGAGACCTTTGCATATTCAGTGTTTTATATATTGTTGTCTGGGAGCTAATTAACGATCTCAGAATTCGTGTATTAATCTTTTAAAGTATAAGAGTTTTAATATAAAATCATAGAAGGGAGTTTGGAATTTGAGAGGTAGATGAACTAGTCTATATAATATTATATTTTTGGTTCCCAGTTACGAGCCATAGTGTAATTTATTTTTAGTGCACAGACTAGGGAATCATAATCGTATAATATATTTTTGGGTACTCAAACCAGGGAACCATATCATATAAAATATTTTGGTGCCCAGACCCTTGGGATCGAGCGATTATGTTTCAAATGTTGGTAATAACAGGGCCCTGTTTAGATTAAAGGGTTTTTGAATAGTAGTGTTGATAGGATTTTGCATATTGTTATTATATCATTTTTTGGGGAGAGGCCTTAATAATTGTAAAATTACATGATGGCGCAGTTTAATATCCAAGAGTTCCAATTGTTCAGGAATTGTCAGAAGCTAATATAACTACAGCTCAGGGGTTCTTTATCTTATTAGCATGTGGCGGCCTTGCTACGTGGGGATGATTGATTTCCAAAGCAAGTGTCTAGCCTTAGAAGCGTTGATAAACTCGGGAAAGGCGACAGAAGAGAATGCCGTGGCAGCTTGTGAACTGTTGGAGGTAACAAAAAAGAATTTTCAACAAACCAAAGACCGGATGACCCACAAACTCAAAGCGTTAAAGCTGATAGGGATGATGAGGTTGAGATTCGACGAATTGCAGCAGAAGACTATTTGATTAGGTTAAAAATGGAACCAGAGCAAGAAGAATATGAACGAGAAGAAGCCCGAGAGATTGCAAGAAATGCAACGTTAATGGAGGTAAATCACAAAACGAGAAAAAGAAGAGAGAGAAGAAAAATGACATGCAAGAGAGATGGAAGTAAGGGATATTGCGAGACAACAAGAAAAAGAGAGAAGACAGGAAGAAAAAGAGATGTAAGAAGCGAGGTATGAGCGGGAGTTAGAGCTGATGCTCGCCCGTGCTCAGTTGACAACAAATAATGAGGCGGTTCAAAATATAATTCCATGCTTCAGAGATGAGTCTCCAGATTAGTGCTTCGATCATTTTTAAACGGTCACTGCGATGATGAAATGGCCAGAAGATAAATGATCTGTGTTATTGCAGTGTATGCTCTTTGAGAAGAGCCACAGTGCTTACTTTTCCTTATCTTAGGACCTTAGGATGGAGTAGTAAGAAGTGAAGAGGATTGTGCCGCAAAGTGTATCAGATGACCCCTGAATATCATAAGGAAAAGCCCTGAACTTTGAAAAAAGGACGAGATAATGACTTTCCTGGATGAAGCTCATAAGGTACGGCGATGTTTTAGGAGAAGGACAGCGGCTGCTAATGTAGAAGAGAAGGCTGATTTAGAAGAATTCATAATACTAGAGCAGTATCTACGGGGAATTGATGAACACATTTGAACATGCTTCAGAGAGAGAGGTGAAGAAACTTGATAAAGCCAGTTTGCTGAGTGAAGATTATAATATTGTCGTAACACCTCCTCGGGCATGAAGTTTCAACCGTTGTTCCGACCAAGTGTCAAGTATTTGCCAAACCATGGAAATCAGTTCAATAATAACTACGGGAACAAGTTCAACAGTTACAACGGAAGTAACACTGATACTGTCCTAAGCAAAATGCGATAGAACCATAGCAACAAACTACGAACCGTCCTCCTTCAATTACTGTGAAAGACGTGAAGAAGGTTAAAATTGTTTGTTTCAAGTGTGGCAAAAGAGGCCAAAATCAGTAAGGAATGTTGGTCAAACAAACTGAAAGTAGTCACTCAAGTGATTAAGGATAATTTGACTTCACAGAATGCGAAGACTAAGAAGCAATTGGGAGAGGAGGGAGAGTAAAATAAACCAGCCAACGTTTACACGACAAACAGGACGGACATAAACAGCATGGATGCTTAAACCATATATTTATGAAAGTAAATTAGAAGCAATAGACGGGAGTGAGCGAGCCCCAGTCAGGATATTGGGCAATACAGGCTGTAACCACAGTTTGGTGGTACCGGAAGTACACCTGTTGGTGGAACAGGGGAATCAATTATTCTGAAGGGAAGAGGAGGTGAGGTCACCCCTATTTGTCTTTTAAAACCGTCATGCGAGTTGGTGACAGTAAATTCTGATTTTGCGGTAAAGGATTCAATGGATGTCGAAGGAATAGACATCGCGCTGGCTAATGAGGTAGGTGGAGCACCATTCGTGTTTTATCCCATTGTAACGGAGAAACCATTGAAATATAGTCCTACAACTGAACTCGAGAAGGACTACCCATCTCTGGTTCTTAGTTGTATTACGACTAGGAGTATGAAAAAGAAAGTGGCTGCCGAAGAAGAAGAAGAAATTAAAGGAGCAATGAACTTGCAGGATTCTCTTGATAGTACGCAAGATGTGAACTCCCAGATAGGCCTAAGCAAAGAGGAACGACAGACGAGTGGACAAGAGAACATAGTAAAAAGGGTCTTCGAATAATGAATTTGAAGGATCTGTTTTCCGATGAAGAGGGTTCCCTTGATGATATGCAAGAAGAGAACTCAAAGGTAAGCCCGAGTGAAGAGGTACGATAGATGAGTGGAGTAGAGGACAAAGAAGAAGAAGAAATCGAAGGTGCAATGAACTTAGTGGATTTAATTTCTGAAGAAGACGATTCCCTTGATGATACGTAAAAAGAGAACTCCCGAATAGTCTTGAGGAAAGAGGAACGACACGTGAGCAGACTAGAGGATAAAGAAGAAGAAGAAATCGAAGGTGCAATGAACTTAGTGGATTTATTTTCCCAAAAAGAGGATTCCCTTCATGAAAAGAACTCCCGAGTAGGCCCGAGGTAAGAGGAATGACAGACGAGCGGACAAGAGGACAAAGAAGAAATGGACTTGGAAGATGTGGAAAATTCAACGTTAAGGAGTAGGACAAGTGAGTAGGAAAAGGGTGATAGGTAGGGCT
>NC_090740.1:86704630-86727130 GCF_036898095.1 Palaemon carinicauda
TGTTTTGTACTTAGAATTGAAATCAACCCATCTTCACCATCGTAGCTAATTGGTAGTTTGTTATCTTTCTTCGTGGCCAAGTGGCAGTCACTGTCTATACAAGCTTGCCGGACCAGGGTTCGATTCCCGGCCGGTCACAAGCTCTTGTCTTTGTTTGATTTCACCTGGGGCTCTGATCCCAAGGTCGTTAAGTAAATCCAGACATTAATGTATGAAAAATATATATGGCTTATTTGAATATGTAAAACACATCTAAATGTGCAAAATTTATCATTAATCGAATGCCAAGTAACAAACTACCCATTAGCTACGATGGTGGAGATGGGTTGATTTCAATTATAAGTACAAAACACCTGAATTCGACAAGTATAAGTACAGAAGAATTGTCATTGACTTTTATCTTTCTTCGTGGCAAAGTGGTAGTCACTGTCTATAAAAGCTTGCCGGACCAGGGTTCGATTCCATGCCGGTCACAAGCTCTTGTTTTTGTGTGATTTCGCCTGGGGCTCTGATCCCGAGGTTGTTAAGAGAATCCAGACATTAATGTATCGAGAATATATATGGCTTAGTTGAATGTGAAAAACACGTCAAAATGTGCAAAGTTTATTATATATATATATATATATATATATATATATATATATATATATATATATATATATATATATATATATGTATATATATATATATATATATATATATATAAATTTATATATATATATATATATATATATATATATATATATAAATTTATATATATATATATATATATATATATATATATATATATATATATGTGTGTGGATATATATATATATATATATATATATATATATATATATATATATATATATATATATATATTTATATATATATATAAATATATTTCTATATATATATATATATATATATATATATATATATATATATATATATATATATATATATATATATATATATATATATATATATATATAAAAATAAATGGGTGTGTATTGAAAGAGTGACATTTCGAAAGAGTGACATAACACAAGAGTGACAAACATGAATAAAAATTCTAAAGAGTGACATAACGAAAGAGTGACAAACCGAAATAGAAATTCAAAAGAGTGACATAACAAAAGAGTGACAAAGCTAAATTAGAATTCAAAAGATTGACAAATTGAGGCCTCTTTTTCTCTCTAACTCTAAACTAGTGGTTATGCTAAATAGTAGTTGTGGATACTTTGCTTTTTTTTTCTCTTTCTTTGTCCTTTCTTGCTCTTTTTCAATAATTTCGAGAAAATACTTTAGTTGTCTGAGAGTTTTCGGCCGGATTGTGTTATACTTATAGAGAAGATTTTTTTCCCAAATCCGGCTGCCCATAATGGACGAATACACTTTTGTGAAATCTCAGAAAGGAAAAGAAAAGTTAGTCTATAGAGGGCACATATATCGACATCAAAGATCCCGAGAACAAAATCATTATTTCAGTTGCGAGGACAAAAACTGTGGTGGTGCTGCAACACTTCGTGGGATTCAGCTTTTTAATACACAAGGTGGTATGATATCTGAAGGAAAGGAACATAACCATGCACCGATTGCTGGGAGAAATGATTTACTACAATGTATTGATGAAGTGAAAGGTCTGGCAAAGAGTATAAATGCAACACCGGCGGCAATCGTGCAGGAAACCAGAGAGAAAATAGATATAAACTATGCTGTTGAAATGCCATCTACATCAGCTATAAGACAAGCTATTCATCGTATACGTAAATAAGAATTTCCAGTGGAAGCAAATTCTGCCACTGATTTAGTAATCCCAAATAAGCTGAAGGTTACTCATACTGGGGAAAGAAACTTCCTTTTGTATGACACCAAGACCGAAAGTGAGACTTTGAATGCAGAATTCAAGGAGGAAGAGGTACAGGAAAGAATTCTAGCTTTCGGTAGTGAAAATAATTTACGAAGACTAGCCGAGTCGGATATCTGGTTCCTTGATGGGACATTTAAAACGTGTCCTAAGCAATTCTATCAAATATACACTATCCATTACATATTCCAGGGGCAAATATTACCGGCTGTCTATGTGTTGCTGCCTCTGAAAACAACGCAGATATATTCATCAATGCTAGAACATTTACTTTCAGTTGCAGGAGCAAAAGAAATTCAGTTAACTCCTAGATTCATCTTGATAGATTTTGAGTTATCTTGTATCAAAGCTCTCGAAGAAAAATTTCCCGAGGCTAGTATAACCGGATGCTTTTTCCACCTATGTCAAAGTATTTACCGAAGTATTCAAAAGTATGGCCTCGTTGATGTATACAAAAATGATTGCGATTTAGCTTTAGGTTTACGACAGTTGGCAGCGCTTGCATTTCTACGACCTGATGACATCCATGATGCATATCTATGTCTTGCAAATAACATCCCAGATGAAGCAGAACCGGTTTATAAATATTTCGGGGAAACGTATGTGCTAGCTAGGCGCATAATTTCACGAAGGGGAAGGCCAAGACAAAACCAATTACGTCACCCTCCACGGTTTCATCCAACTTTTTGGAGCATCCATCATTTGCAAGAACTCAGTCTCCCAAGAACGAATAATGGAGTAGAGGCTTGGCACAGGAGATTTGAAACCGTCGTTGAGCGTTACCATTTGGGTGTGTACTCAATGATTCGGGAATTTGTCAAAGAAGACCATCGAACAGATCAAGAAATACAACGTTTAACATCGGGCATTAATCCGTCTAAGAAAAAAAAAGAAGAAATCCAAAGAGAGAAAAGGCTGACAACAGTTTTAAGTAGAGGGGGGGAAATCAGTTTGAGTGATTACATAAGGGGTATTGCACACAATTTACTTTTTGGTGCAAGTAATAGGCTTAACTACTTAGACGAAGACATTAGTGAAGGTGAACAATAAAAATTTTGGCTCTTTTGCTTTTTTTACGAGAAATACAAATTTTTTTTAAAGAACTTTTATGTTTACATATGTATTTCACCGTTCGATAAAATTTCAATTATTTTTTTTAATTAACAAAATTGTTTAATTTTCAAAGTACTATTGTATATTTCACATTTTTTTATAATTATATATTTTTAAATTTGTGTATTTATTTTTATTGTATGTTTTACAAAAAATAAATATCTTAATTACTGAATCAGTTTTAGTAACCAGTGTCACTCTTTTGATCAATATAATAAATTGTCACTATTTTGTTATGTCACTCTTTTGATCTGTCACTCTTCTGAGTAGCATTTTTGTCGCTCTTATGTTATGTCACTCCTCTGAATTGTCACTCTTTTGAAGAGATCCCAAATAAATATATATACATATATATATATATATATCTATATATATATATATATATGTATATATATATATATATATATATATATATATATATATATATATATATATATATATATATATATATATATATATATATGTATATTTATATATAAATATAAATATATATATATATATATATATATATATATATATATTTATATATATATATATATATATATATATATATATATATATATATATATATATATATATATATATTTATATATATATATATATATATATATATATATATATATATATATATATATATATGGATATATATATATATATATATATATATATATATATATATATATATATATATATATATATACATAAATATATATATATATATATATATATATATATATATATATATATATATATATATATATATATATATTACTGAAGGCTTAGAACGGAAGATAGTTACAACTGAAATGGCAATGAAACGAATAATGATAGGAATAACAATAAGAGACAAAAAAAATTAACATGGATACGAAAGAAAGCTAAACTAGAAGACATTCTAACAACTTATGAAAAGAAAAAAAATGTACAATGTGTATGACATATAAAAAGAATGAGACATAAAATTTGGCCAATGTGAATAACAGAATATATCACCAGATATTGCTAAATATGCAGAGGAAGAAAGAAAATATGATGAATTGACGATAAAGCCGACAAAATGACCTTAAACAGATGCCAGTGGAAGGACATATATGTTTCCTTTGTCCTGCAATGGACTAGTTACGGCTAATTGTGATGATGATCATAATGATGACATACAATAGAATACGTAAATATAAGTACAGAAACACACACACACACACACACACACACACACATATATATATATATATATATATATATATATATATATATATATATATATATATATATATATATATATATATATGTATATATATAAATATATATATATATATATATATATATATATATATATATATATATATATATATATATATATATATATATATATAAATATATATATATATATATATATATATATATATATATATATATATATATATATGTGTGTGTGTGTGTGTGTCTATGTGTAAGTATGTTTGTGTGCGTATGTACGTGTGCATGCGTACGCGTGGATGTGTGTGAGAAACGTGGGTGTGAATGAGCGTAAGTGTGATGACAAATGATAAACATCCCCATTTATCAAATATGTAAAATGAACTTACCCTGACCAGAATGCAAAGCTTTATCTTTTTGGTTGGTACAGTTAATATTATGGTTAATATTATGTGATTCTTAGAGTTTAAAAGCAGTTTTGATTCCATTGCATATCATCAAATCCAGGTTAGATACAACCATATCGATGAAATAACACATTCCTTTATAAATTTGCAATAGCTTCCTTAAACTATGACTATTCATGTAAAATATAACCATTCACTTTGTTTAGTGTTTGCACTTATCTATCTATTAGCAGATCTTATTAGTGAGAGCAAAAATAGAGATTTTTCTACTTATATGTCTTTCTCCAGACACTATGAAAATACGTAAATATCTTAGTCCTAAAAAGGTAAGACTTAACGAAAGAGTTCAGGTTATTCGAAAAGAAAATCTCATTATGATTAAGAAGTATAATGTATAAGTAAATGAAAAAAAAAAAAATCATGTTAAATAATTTGTATTCCTTAACTGGTCTAATCTCGCCACGGCCGCACGCCCCCCCCCCCCCCACCCCCACCCCCCCACACACACACACCTCACCAAAAAAAAAGAAGACGATTATCAATTAATATAAAATCCGGGCAAAATACAATAATTGCATGAAAGAATTTTTTAGGACAAATCTTCTAGATATAGCTTAAAATTCCTGAAATTCCTAAAGTATTATTATTATTATCATTATTATTATTATTATTATTATTATTATTATTATTATTATCCAAGCTACAACCCTAGTTGGATAAGCAAGATGCTATAAGCCCAGGGGCTCCAACAGGGAAAAATAGCCCAGTGAGGAAAGGCAATAATGAAATAAATAAATGAAGAGAACAAATTAACAATAAATCACTCTAAAAAAAGTAACAACGTCAAAACAGTCATGTCATATATAAACTATTAACAACATAAAAAACAAATATGTCATAAATAAACCATAAAAAGACTCATGTCCGCCTGGTCAACAAAAAAGCATTTGCTCCAACTTTGAACTTTTGAAGTTCTACTGATTCAACTACCCGATTAGGAAGATCATTCCACAACTTGGTAACAGCTGGAATAAAACTTCTAGAGTACTGCGTAATATTGAGCCTCCTGATGGAAAAGGCCTGGCTATTAGAATTAACTGCCTGCCTAGTATTATGAACAGGATAGAATTGTCCAGGGAGATCTGAATGTAAAGGATGGTCACAGTTATGAAAAATCTTGTGCAACATGCATAATGAACTAATTGAACGACGGTGCCAGAGATTAATATCTAGATCAGGAATAAGAAATTCAAAAGACCGTAAGTTTCTGTCCAACAAATTAAGATAAGAATCAGCAGCTGAAGACCAGACAGGAGAACAATACTCAAAACAAGGGAGAATGAAAGAATTAAAACTCTTCTTCAGAATAGATTGATCACCGAAAATCTTGAAAGACTTCCTCAATAACCCTATTTTTTGTGTAATTGAAGAAGACACAGACCTTATATGTTTCTCAAAAGTAAATTTGCTGTCGAGAATCACACCTAAAATTTTGAAAGAGTCATACAAAATTTAAAGAAACATTATCAATACTGAGATCCGTATGTTGAGGAGGATTCACTGTAATTACATCGCCGTAATTTCATCGCGGTAATTACATCGTGGTAATTACATCACATGGTAATTACATCTCATGCATTTTCACCGCATTAAAAATACATCGCTATATATCACATCGTCTGTAATTTCATCGTCTTGAATTTTTAAACATTATAAATTTTTAGTTGTTTTATACTTTTCATGATTGTCTTTATATTAACCACGAAAATTTTTATTTAAAAAAAGGAAAAATAGATACTTAGTATTAATAGGGTTTTAAATAGGCTTTTAATTTTTTTGTTCGGCTTCGAGAATTATTAGCTGTTTGACGCCAGTCTTTTTTTAAGTAGATGATAATTGCCCCGTAGATTCCTTCGTAAACTTTTTAAAGAAAATAGATATATTTTACAAATCATAGTTGCTTTTATGGTTTTATGATAGTATATTTTTAAAGCAGCACTTATTAAAAAAAAGTAATTCAAGCACAATAGTCATTCTAAAAACAAAGCAAAATAAAATAAACACACCATTTTAAAAACAAAAAATCTGACAAAAGGTCTTCTTTGTACTCAAAACGACAAGTTATGAGTGATTCCTCTTAGATAATCCAATAGTTCGCAATTTTCAAAATCATTGACTATTCTTTGAATTCCTAATGCTGTATCCTTTTACTTCTTTTTTAAGTACTGTGGTGTTGGTAGCTGACCTGTAACTGCTTGGGATACTCCTACATACGCTTGGGTTGCGATACAATGTGTCATTCCTTGAGTTTTTATTGCTTTTTCTTTAATTATGTTAATCACTTTAGCAGCTTTAACCCGAGCAATATCTCATGCTTGATTGTGTTCTCCGAGTCGTTTTATAATAGATTCGTTCTTTGTATTCACTCTTGCATGGCACTTTTTTGTATAAAATTTATCACATTTCCAAATAGTTTTTTCGCCACTTGTTTTCTCTTTCCCAAATATATGACTATTGTCAATTAACTTTTTCTTATTCCTTGTGCTTACAACATACTCCAGAGGCATCTTGAAGGGTTTAGTCCAAGTTTTTATCAAATGAAGACAAGCTGCTAAAATAAACGGAAAATTTCTCTGATTAATTTCTGTTTTAGGAAAAGTCAACAAGCTGGCTGTTTGCGAATAGTTAGATAGTTAGATCCCATAAAATAACTAAAAATTTATAATATTTAAAAATTCAAGACGATGAAATTACAGACAATGTGATATATTGCGATGTATCTATAATGCGGTGAAAATGCATAAGATGTAATTACCATGCGATGTAATTACCACGATGTAATTACCGGACACCGTTGAGGAGCCACCGTCCTTGACCTACTTACAATCATACTCTGAGTTTTGTTAGGATTCAACTTCATACCCCATACTTTCGACCATGCACTAATTCTAGCTAAATCTCTATCAAGGGATTCACCGACCCCAGATCTACATTCAGGGGATGGAATTGATGCAAAGAGAGTAGCATCACCTGCATATGCAACAAGCTTGTTTTCTAGGCCAAACTACATGTCATGTGTATATAGTATAAAAAGTAATAGGCCAAGAACACTACCCTGTGGAACACCGGATATCACATTCCTATAATCACTATGGTGCCCATCAACAACAACTCTTTGAGATCTATTATTTAAAAAATCAATAATAATGCTATGAAATGACCCACCCACTCCCAACTGTTTCAGTTTGAAAACAAGGGCCTCATGATTAACACGGTCAAAAGCAGCACTAAAATCAAGGCCAATCATACGAACTTCCTGACCACAATCCATGGATTTTTCTACAGCATTGGAGATTGTAAGAAGGGCATCACATGCTCCAAGGCCTTTACGAAAACCAAATTGCAAACTAGGTAGTAGATGATCACCTTCAGCAAACCTATTAAGACGTTTTGCCAGAAGACGTTCAAAAACTTTAGATAATATGGGAGTTATGGAAATTGGGCGGTAATCAGTGGGACTTGAGCTACCACAAACACATTTACATAGAGGAGTAACATTACCAATTCTCCAACAAGTGCTAAAAGCTCCTCATCTTGCTAACTTGCTTAAAATAACAGATAACTTTGGAGCTAAGAAATCTGCTGTCTTTATAAAAAACAAAGGAAAAATGCCATTTGGGTCTACATCTCCATAAGCATCAAGGTCCACCAACAGATCTTTAATCTCATGAGATCAAAAAGCTAAACTAGTTAGTTTAGCCTCAGGAAAACAGGAATGAGGAGGTTCAAGTTTTTCATTACTCTGTTTACTGTCAAAAGCATCAGCCGAAAGGGTTGCCTTTTCCTTTGGACAGTGAGTGACTGAGCCATCTGGTTTAAGTAAAGGAGGAACTGTTGCATCTACACCAAAGAGTACAGATTTAAGGGTAGACCACCATTTATGTTCCTGAGTTTTACCAAAAAGTGTTTCTTTTATGGTTAAATTGTACTCCTTTTCAGTTGAGGCATAAACTCTCTGAGCAAAAGCTCGAAGCTGAGTATAGTTGTTCCAGGTCAAATATGATCTGTTACCCTTCCAAAGGTGATAGGCCTCCTGCTTCTCCAAATAAGCACGTCTACAATCATCATTGAACCACGGTTTGTCCTTCACTCGGTTCCTTAGCACACGAGAAGGGATACGTCTATCAATTATGTTGACTAGATTCTTATTCAAAGGGACAACAGGATCTACCATATTATATATTTGTGACCAATTCTGGCACAAAAGATCATGCAAAATCCCATTCCAGTCTGCTTGGGATTTCATATAAATTTTACAACAGTATGATATATCAGGGACAGGCTGCTCAGTCTTCACTAATAATGAAATCAAGGCATGATCAGATGTCCCGACTGGAGAACCAACCTTACTAGTTATAACGCCAGGGGAGTCAGTGTATACGAGGTCCGAGCAATTACCAGACCTGTGAGTAGCTTTATTTATGATTTGCTCACAGCCTGATTCAGAGGCAAAGTCTAAAGCTCTTAAGCCGTGGCGATCGTTAGGAGAGATATAACTTAACCACTCCCTATGGTGAGCATTAAAATCACCAACAAAGACAAAAGAAGCCTTTCTATCATCTTCTTGTATCTTAGCCATAATGGTAAGAAGACAATCGAAGATAGAATCATCCATGTCTGGATTCCGGTAGATCGAACATAAATAAAAGTTGTTATGGCTGCCACAAACTTTTATTACCTGAATCTCATGACATCCACATTGATAGCAGGAATTATGAGAAGCTGGGTACTCGGTCCTAATATGCACCGCCATTCCCCTGGCCCTAGGGATGGCATCACGTTTCAACATTATTGGCTTCTAAAAACCAGTTATAAGGAGTTCAGATGAGTGCCTCATATTAGAAACCAAAGTTTTTGAGCACAAAAGAATATCATACTGTCTGGAAGCAACTGTAAGGTCTTGGATATTTGCATGAAGACCACGAATATTGCATTACAGAAGACGACATTGAAGAAATCTAGGACGTACTGGTCCGGGATTTCGCTTAATGTCTCCAGACAGCATAATAATTAATAGAAATAAAAAAGAGACGTCATACTTAAAAACTAGATTAACAAGAACTATAACAAAAACAATATGTACAGAATTATAAATAAAGTGATTGATAATACCCATAGACTATAGTAAAATATCGGAAAAACTGGTCAACATGGAGGAGCCGATACACCATGCAAGGCTAAATACCCTCCAGGATAGCTACTTCAACTGAAGGGAGGACAGTAAGGATGGTTTTGAGAAGAAAAAGAGTCAGAAAAAGTAAAAGACAACCTCTTGATAAACCACCAGGCATCCATGGCCCTTCTATTAAACCTGCCCAACACACCATTTCAAAAAAACAAGAGGAAGAAAAATAAAATAATAATAAGATAGAATAGTGTGACTGAGTGTACCCTCAAGCAAGAAAATTCTAACCCAAGACAGTGGAAGACCATGGTACAGAGGCTATAGCACTACCCAAGACTAGAGAACAATGGTTTAATTTTGGAGTGTCCTTCTCTTAGAAGAGCTGCTTACCATAGCTTAAGAGTCTCTTCTACCCTTACCAAGAGGAAAGTTCACTGAACAAATTGCAGTACAGTAATTAACCCCTTGGGTGAAGAAGTGTTAAGTATCTCATTGTTGTCAGGTGTATGAGGAAAGACGAGAATATGTAAAGAATAGGCCAGACTATTCTGTGTAAGTGTAGGCAAAGAAAAAATAAGCCGTGATCAGAGAGAGGGATCCAATGCATTACTGTCTGGCCAGTCAAAGGATTCAATACCTCTCTAGTGGTAGTATCTCAACGGGCGGCTGGTGCCCTGTCCAACCTACTACCTTTTAGATTGTATTGAGAAATCGGACGTATATAAGTCACTCGGGTTAACATTATAATAATCCGAAGCATGATTGAATAGCGGAAGTAAAGTTCAAAACATATCTACAAACTTCAAGCTACAGTAGTTTTTAGAAAATGCTTACAGTTTTATTCAAGAATCCGCACAGGAATTTTATCCTCCAATTGAAATTATTAATAGACCATAAACTTGTGCATTTTATAGATATAGAAAGAAATAGGAAAACAAACCCTAAGTTATATCTCCACTTGCCACTCAGTATTTGTATAAACGAATTCCTTTCATGTGGTAAATGGTAATATTACTTATGAAACAACCACTGTGACTTATTTGAATGTTAAAACAAGAGCTTTTTCATGCATGGATGGCTCAGTTTTGAATCGTATTGTTACATTCGAGGAGCTATGCATCAGAAAATGGGGATTCAGGTTATCAAAACATCCTCTCTATCTTGTTAACAAATACTTCTCTCTCTCTCTCTCTCTCTCTCTCTCTCTCTCTCTCTCTCTCTCTCTCTCTCTCTCTCTCTCTCTTGTTATAATAGCGTATCGGCGAATTCCCTGCTTATAGCAATCTGTTGGACGGGAATTCAGGATAGCTCTAGCTCTATACTTTATAGTAGTGTCTGTAACATCACCATCTTTGTGAGCTAGGGATGAGGGAGGTGCTTGGGGAGCTTAAAAGTGTACTTCCTGAGTCATAAGCAGCCGTTGCCTGGCCCCTCCTGGTACAAGCTTGATGGAGAGTGGGCTTGGTGTTGATCATATGTATTTACAGTATAGTCAGCTTCTCTCTCTCTCTCTCTCTCTCTCTCTCTCTCTCTCTCTCTCTCTCTCTCTCTCTCTCTGTTACTGATTGTAAGATACTCTATGTATCTTATTCATAACTTCTCATAATTTCTAATTTTTTCCTCATTGGGATATATTTCCGTGTTGGAGTCCTTACGCTTATAGCAACCTACTTTCCAACTAGGGTTCTAGCTTAGCTAATAATACTAAATATAGCTATGAAAATAAAATTGGCAAAAATAATAATGAGACTACTACTACTACTGCTACTACTACTACTACTACTACTACTACTACTACTAATAATAATAATAATAATAATAATAATAATAATATTAATAAAAGGTTTATCCAATCAGATTCCAGATTCTGATTATCTTTTCGCCAACGATCAACCAGGAAAGTCAATCAGTTACAACACAACTCTACAAAAAGCAGTCAACTCTGTTTAAGCTAATAACCCAAGCTTTTGTTGATCAAGAAAGAACAAATTAATAATGTGCTATTATAAAGTCAAATTAGCACTGAAATTCAGTGTTTCTTCAAAAGTTACATTTATGAAAATTCCCCATAAACATTATTGTGAAACTTTATCATGATCAAACTGATCTTTTTTTAATGATATAAAGATCTTGATTCTAAATATATGTAAAAAAAAAAATAAAACATCTAAGGAAACCTGTATTTGTTGAAAATGATTTTATATCTGCAAAATACATTCTGTAAAGAATTGAATAAACTTTTATCTGAAGTAAACTTTTATTTCTTTCTATTTGAAATAGAAGTATATACACTATATATATATATATATATATATATATATATATATATATATATATATATATATATATATATATGTATATATATATATATATATAAATATATATATATACACACACACATTTATATATATATATATATATATATATATATATATATATATATATATATATATATATATATATATATATATATATATATATATATATATATATAAATTACTAGAGCATAGGTTAAATATGGTTGTAGTGAATCTATCAGAATTAAGTTTATATGTGTAAGTTTGAAAAAAATAGGGGAACAAATGGTTAGATATTTATAATGAGAAATCCGAAGAGATGATGGTATATATATATATATATATATATATATATATATATATATATATATATATATATATATATATATATATATATATATATATATATATATATATATATATATATCTTCTTCTTCCCAGCTGGTTCCCATTTTTATAAGGGGTCGCCGTTGCGGATGAGCCGTTTCCATCTTTTTCTATCCTGCGCTTCTGCCTCATCAATCCCCTTCTCCTGTAAGTCTCCTCTCACACAGTCCCTCCATCTCTTTCTTGGTCTCCCTCTTCTTCTTCTTCCCTGAACCTCCATCTCCATAGTATGTCTCCCAACGTGGTCCTCATCTCTCCTCATCAGGTGTCCATACCATCTCAGCCTCCCTTCCTGCATTTTCTTTGATATTTCCACCACCTTTGTCGACCCCCTTATGTAGTCATTTTTTATCCGATCCTCTCTTGTCACCCCAGACATCCACCTAAGCATTCTCATTTATGCCACATCCATCTTCTTCTCCTCTGTCTTCCTCATGCTTGCTGTTTCCGTTCCATACAGCATTGCTGTTCTTGCCACTGTCTTATGAAATTTTCCTTTCAACCTCAGTGGTATTCTTTTGTCAAAAAGAACTCCTGAGGCTGCTCTCCAGTTGTTCCAGCCTGCCTGTACCCGATGTTTAACTTTATCTTCCATATCTCCTCCACCATTAACAAAGGATCCCAAATACTTAAACTTATAAACTCTCTTTATCTGTTCTCCCCTAAGATGAATACTTTCTCTATCATCCTCTCACTGGTGGTACACATATATTCTGTCTTAGATCTACTTATTCTCATTCCTCTGTCCTGCAGTACTTGACTCAACCTTTCCAATTTCATTTCCAGATCTTCCCTGCTCTCTGCACACAGAACAATATCATCTGCATACAATATCTTCCATGGTACTGCCTCCCTTACCTCTTCTATTAAAACGTCCATCACTATGTTAAAGATAAATGGGCTCAGAGCTGACCCTTGGTGTAATCCTACTCTCACCTCAAAACCCTCTGTCTCCCCAGCACTGCTCCTCACTCTAGTAAATACACTAAGGTACATCTCTTGTATCAGTCGAACGTACTTCTCTGTCACCCTCCTCTCCCTCAGACTCCTCCATACCTCTTGTCTTGGGACTCGGTCATAAGCCTTTTCAAGGTCAATGAATACCACATGCAGGTCTCTTTGCTTTTCCCGGAATTTCTCCATTAGTTGCCTCAGACAAAATACACCATCTGTTGTTCCCCTCCCCTTCATGAATCCCATCTGCTCTTTACCTATTTCTACTTCTTCTCTTAGTCTGGCATCTATCATCCTTTCCAGTATATTCAAAGTGTGGGACATCAATTTAATACCTCTGTAATTCCCACACTCTTGGACATCGCCTTTCCCTTTGAAGATTGGGATCAATATACTCCCACGCCACTCATTTGGTATCTTTTCCTGCTCAAAAATCTTTATCATGAGATCGTACAGTATATCCACTCCTTCATCTCCTAAGGCTTTCCATGCCTCCACAGGAATCATGTCTGGTCCAGTTGCCTTCCCATTCTTCATCGTCCTCAGTGCATTTATTACCTCTTGCCTAGAGAAACTTATTACCATGCACAAATTCACCAGTCCATCCTCTCTTAATAATCTATCATTTTCTTCATTTAACAGCTGTTCAAAATATTCTTTCCATCTCTTTACAATGTCTTCCTCCTTTCTAAGTACTACACCATCTTGATCTTTTATTTGTTTGATGTGCGTAATATCTTTGGTGCTCTTATTTCTAGTCTTCGATAGCTTGATTATCTTGTTTAATCCTTCCTTTGTCCCCAGCTCATTATACACATCATCATATGCCTTAGCTTTAGCTTGAGCTACTACCTTCTTCACCACCTTGTTTTTCTCTCTGAACCTCTCTCTGTCTTCCCCTGACTGTAACTCTTCTCATCTCTTCTTTGCCTCCTTCTTATCTTTTACAACTTTCTCAATTTCTTCACTCCACCACCAACTCTCCTTTTCTTCCCATATGATACCAGATGTCTCTCCTAGCAGCTCCTTTCCATGCCTTCTCATTACTGCTGCATTTCGTGTCCACCATTCTTGAACATCTTCATTTCCTCTATCAATATCCTCCAAAACCCTTCTCTTAAACTCTCTCATCTTATCTCCTTCCCTCACTAGTTTGTACCATTTAATTTTCCTTATCCCTTTAGCTTTAGCTTTTCTTTCCCTTTTTAGGCCTAAGTCCATACATAGCAGTCTGTGTTGGGGGGCCACATGGTCACCTGGGATAACCTTGCAGTTCTTGACCTCCACCAGCTTTATCCTTTTATACAGGAAGTAGTCTATCTGGGAGCATCTTCCCCCACTTCTATAAGTTATTAGGTGTTCCCTTTTCTTCTTAAAGAATGTGTTTACTATTGTCATGTCAAATGACACAGCAAAGTCCACAACACTCTCTCCTTCTGGGTTTCTCTCCCCAATTCCATGGCCCCCATGCACCCAACCAATTGCCTCATTCTCACTTCCAACATGGCCATTCAAATCTGCCCCCACTATGACCCTCTCATGCTCTTCCAGTTCTTGCATTACTCCATCCATGTCTCTCCAGAAATTTCCCTTTTCCTCTTCTGTGCAACCAACTTGCGGTGCATATGCACTTATAATATTCAGAATCTCTCCTCCACAACATATATTCAATATGATGATACGGTCATTCTTTCTATGCACCTCTATCACCGCATTTTTCAGCTCACCAGACAGTACTATGCCAACTCCATTCCTACCTTGTTTATTTGCTCCGCTGTAATATAGCTTATATCCATCACCCACCTCTTCAGCTTTATTTCCCTTCCATCGTGTTTCCTGCACACACATAGCATCTACTCACTTTTCCCTCATCAAGT
This sequence comes from Palaemon carinicauda, assembly GCF_036898095.1. Lineage (NCBI taxonomy): Eukaryota > Metazoa > Arthropoda > Malacostraca > Decapoda > Palaemonidae > Palaemon > Palaemon carinicauda. Next base: position 86,719,900 of record NC_090740.1, read on the forward strand.
CATCCACTTCTCTACCTCTCCCAGTCATGGACCCAACATTAAGCTGACATATTCTGAGTCCAAAGTGAGCTCGCTTCTTTAGCTGCACCTGCTCCTGATGCAGTAGCCCTCGCCTTATCACAGAGTTAGGGTGATGTCTTTGTGGGTCGTTTACGGAGTAGACCCTAGCATTACCTCTTTCCCTATTTTGGCTCATTTCATTTAAGTTTCGGCACAGGTTTTTACGGCCGGATGCCCTTCCTGACACCAACCCTCCCTATTTATCCGGGCTTGGGACCGGCACCCATATATATATATATATATATATATATATATATATATATATATATATATATAATACACACACACACACACACACACATATATATATATATATATATATATATATATATATATATATATATATATGTGTGTGTGTGTGTGTGTGTGTGTGTAAGTGTGCGTGTATGTGTGTGTTTGTTTGCGTAGGTGTGTGTGTGCCACCTTTATATACCCTCATCGGTTACCTAACTACCAGAGAATCAATTATTACTTCTTTGTGATGAAAATTATTATTTGTTACTGGGTAAGTGAGTGTAAACTACAAAGTCTGCTTTTCCTTATGAGAGAGAGAGAGAGAGAGAGAGAGAGAGAGAGAGAGAGAGAGAGAGAGAGAGAGAGGGGGGGGGGGACGGGTACTAAAGGCTTCTACGTAGTTTATATATAGTGTCAACTGCCTTCGTCATCATTATCATTATCTTCATCATCTTCATCTCCTTCGCCTATTGACGCTAACGGGCTTAGTTGGATTTCGCCAGTAGTCTACATGTTGAGCTTGGAAATCAATACGTCTCCATTCATCACCTTCTACATCATGCTTTTTAGTCCTTAACCATGTATAGTAGGCTAGGGTATTCCAACTCTCCTAAAGCCTTGTGGAGCCGCCAATTTGAAAGTTTGGTGAATTAATCTCTCTTGAAGAGTGCTAATAGTATTCCCAAACCATCTCCTTATACCCCATACCATGATTTAGTCCACATATGGTGCTCGAGTAATCTCTCTTGTCGTTTCATTTCTACAGTAGTTTGGCAAGGTGAAATAACTATCAATATTCTTTTGAAGGCTTCATTCTGAAATCTACAAAACATGTTTGATATTTTTTTTTTTTCATTATCATACCAAGAATCTTGTCTTGTCGAGTCAGATGACAAATATTTCTGCACCAGTTTTTCAAAAAGAAAATTATTTACTTTTAATACTCTAATAGTACTATTTTTGGAATGAATTATGATATGCTTACCATAAAAAAAATTACGGTCTTATGACATTATCGAAATTACATCATGACATACGCGTATGGGCCACGCAGAATCTCTCTCTCTCTCTCTCTCTCTCTCTCTCTCTCTCTCTCTCTCTCTCCGCGCAGGCATTTTTCCAGATTTTTGTATTTTATTTATTTATTTTTTTCATGCTGCAACCCACATCGAGCAACGTGTATTATACTAGTTAGCGTCTACTCCGTCTTACTAAAAGTAAAGTTAGTGTTTCCTCTGTAAGCTACAAAGGCACTTCACTTCTTGTCTTTGGTGAGTCAGATTTTGAGAGGAAATCTTGGAGCACAGATATACTGCACATTCCCCTACATGTCTACAAGTTGAGACTCGAGAGTGAGGCTACTAATAATTAATTCAAGTCTTCAACATTCCCGAGTAGACCGTAGAATCGTAGATCCTGTATATGATTCCACCAAATTCGTGATTCATCACTTACCAGTTACCAAGTAGGCCTAGGCCTAATTTTTGGTCATTGATTTAACTTACACAGTATAGATGTCGGAGGGTAGCCAATAGATCAAAACATCGACATATTTTTTCTTTCTAATATTAGTGCATGTAACTTGATGTAGACCTAGCAGCCTAAGGCATTATGATTTATGATAAATTCTAAGGGTTATGTAGATGTTGGCCTATGGTTATAATGGTCCTTATGGCTATGGATAGTGACTGTGCGCCTAGATCTAGATAATAGAACTATGTTATAGATAGGCTTTAGGCCTATGATGAATCATTGATCTAATACCATAACCATAGTAGGCCTTATTAGTTATTGCTAAAAATTTTCAACTTGTAGATCAGTGGTAAGCTACTGGTTCCCAACCAGGGGGTGGGGGCCCTACCGGGGGGCAATTTGATTTTTAAGAAGGGCAGTTCGAGAGAGTTATTTTATTATTATTATTATTATTATCATTAGTGGACAGTAAATCTTACCATCGCAAAACTAAGTAACGTATTCTATAAAGCCTCCCATAGATGCTCGAGCAACCGGAAACGTATGTGAATTGGATTTTCTGTGGTATCTGCAGGCAAAAAGTGTTATAGTGGCAGGTTCGCGGGGCCCTGAAATCGGAGCTAGTGGCTACTGCTCACCCCAGACCTCCTAGCTGGTGGGCCTGGGGACACAAATTAAAATATTAGCCTAGGGCGCAAGAAACCCTAGAGCCGCCCCTGTCCATACAGTAACACCGATCTTACTAAACTGATATATTGTATAGCCTGAGTTTTATGTTTAATCTCATGCGATATGATTTTCATATTTAACTCGACCTACCCATTGCTTTTTCTTTTTCCTTAATCTTTTATTTAAGTCCAATTCTAAATACCCTGTATTGAAGATCATGGATCCTAAATATTCAAATGATTCAATTTCATATATCACTTCTCCTTCCAATGATGTTTCTTCTTCCATTGCATAATCCTTTCTCATCATCTCTGTCTTTCTTCTATTTATCTTGAGCCTACCCTCATGTGATATTTCTTACATTCTGGTAAGCAAGCTTTTCTAGTCCTATGGTGTTTTACTCATAAGGAGAGCGTCCTTAGCATACTCTAGGTCTGCTAAATTCTTGTTACCAATACAGTGAAATCCCTCTCTTCTACCTCTAACAGTTCTATGCATTACAAAATCCATGAGAAGGATAAAAGACATAGGTGACAACACATTCCCTGGAAATACTCACACAATTCACTGGAAATACATTTCATATGACTCCTTTAAACATTACCTTTGTCATGGTTATGCTTATGAACAGACTTAATCAAATGTACATATTAAAGAGAACTCCATAATAACGCAAGAGTCACAAATTCCATCCAAAGTGTATTTACATATTTTACACATTGCTGTACCACATTTTCTTTTTTTTTTTAAATTGGTCACTACAACATTTACCTTTTCAAAATACTGCTTGTTCATCTCTCAGGTTTTCATCAATCTTTCTTTCCAGCACACTATATATTTTCATGAAAACTGATGTAAGTGTGATGCCTCTGTAATTTTTTTCCATTTTCAATAAGCACTCCTAGCTCCCATTCATCAGGATTTTTCTCTTCATGCCCCATTCTGCAAAATAATCTTATAAGTATTCTCTGAAGGTCGTTTCATTTTTGGACAAAATCATCTCAGTAGTTATTCCAAAATATCCATGGGCTCTCCATCTATTGAGTTTCTATTGATAGCTTCAACTTCAAACACACTGATATCAAGCATGGGGACACCGATGTCTTCCTCAACTTCAAGTAAATCAATCAAATTATTCTCTGCGTATCTCGTGTTCATAACCTTACTATAGTGCTTCATCCAACGTTGAGTTTCTTCATCTTCTATTGTTACAACAGCTCTCTCTCTCTCTCTCTCTCTCTCTCTCTCTCTCTCTCTCTCTCTCTCTCTTTTGGTGGGTAGATGCTGCTCTCTCTTCTTCAGCAAAGATTTCTTTAATAATTCTAATAGAAAGGTCTACACCATAACAACTCCCCAAATTCATAGCTTTGCTATCAGCATCTTCATTCCTGTTCAAATACTATCCCCAGTCCTTCCTGGCTTTTCTTTTGACTGCACTATTAATAAACGATATTTAGCATGGTCTATCTTGTAATTTGTATTACTTCATTGGAAACTTTCTGCAATAGATTTCTTACTTTGCTCCTTTTTACAGTATCCCAAGTATCATTTGATATGAATGGCTCTCTCCTTAGAAATGCATGTCTCACAACTCCATTACTTACTGACTGATATATGGTTTTAATTTCACACCATTCTTCATTAATTGTCTGATCTTAATATATCAAAGCCTCTAAGAAAGCAAATTGATTCCTATATTAAATTGCAAAGGTTTTTATGTGTTCATCTTCAATAAGCTTGGTTTTATCAAACCTAGGTATTCTATCTACGTTTTTGTTGGGTGCTTTCAGTTTTAATTTCACAGTGGCAATGAGGAGTTGTTGATCACTACCAATATCTGCACCTCCATAGCTTCTTACATTTCTTAGAGTCTTCATTCTTTCATTATAAATAACTATGTGATCTATTTTATTTTTTTAATTGCTACATGTTGAAGACCTTGTATATATGTGGATGTCCTTGTTCTAAAAAAAATAGTACCTCTAATAACAAGATTGTTTGCTTATTGTTGTGAAATTCATGATAGAAACCTATGTCCCGAAGGGCAGATGAGGTTCTTTTATCAAAATTAATAACAATAAAGGTTTTGATCAATACTGGAAGCGTTAGTTTATATAACAAGATCACCATATGCGTTCGTTAGTTTTCTTATGAAAACTATCAACACTCGCAAAGGATTAGCCAAATTGACCCCTGCTCTAACATCTAATGAATAAGAAGAATATTGACCTTTGTGGTCTTTGGTTAAATATATTTTATGTTATATTATCGAAATAAGGTAGGATTTATAACTGAAAATCATATGCAGTTAGTTGACAGAGATATGTAGGTACAAGTTAATAGATTTGATAAGATGTCTGCAAGAAAATCAAAACACTCAAAAGTTCAAGTTGGAGAGGAGGTAAAAATGAAATGCAGTGGATATGATTGAGAAAAATGAAGCTGATAAGAATAAAATAAAAATGGATATAATAAGAAAATCATGTGGGTTAGAAAGGGTAGATAAAGATTATGGGAAAAATCTTGGCTGGGTTTACGAAACATGATATAGGTTCATAAATACGGCCGAATAGAGTTATGTGCGCGTACTTTCCTTCGCTGAAGCCGTTACCTACGTGTGACTTTCTTGATGATATTACCTATGAATATAGAGGTAGGCTTCTATGCGTGTTCTCTGGTATTGTATGGGCACAAATTGCTTCCATAGCAATCAATAGAGACAAATAAAATATCTGGATAAGGTTTCAAAATTAAGACAGAACTAGAATTAACTTTCCACAGCTGAGAAAGAACAGATGGGTTTAAAAAAACAACTTGCTCGATTATTTTCTTTTCTGACATTTATACTCTATATAGATATATTTTCTGTTATGAAAAACCTTGGAATTAGTATGAAATATATGATATTTAATAAAAAAAAAAAAAAGACCAGATCTTGGAGAAGGCGAGTCAGTTTCATCCCAGCAAAAGAGAAGGTTGAATCTTCACGATTTAAGGAATTATCCCCTGGATATGTCAGATGAAAATTTAGTTAATTTGTGCAAAATAATGATTATGTAAACGAAAATCAAATCACAAAGCACGTGTTCGTATTTTGCACAATAGAAAGGGTTTTAGCAGCTTATAATGACTGAAATTGAATATATGATTATTTGCCTGACATCGCTTTCACAGCATCTCAATTTACAAATTAATATCAATGTTGTTTCTCGTCGTGACTAAGTCTTATCAAGATGAGATTTCCCTTCACTGAAAAGTTAGTTTCTCAGAGACACTATATCTTACTTTGATTAGTAAAGTCAATGGACTATTATCTGTGTCTCCAGTCCCCATCTTAAACTCTCCCTTATGACAATTCCTTAATAACTTTCTTTTCCCTTTGGGTTTTTTTTCACGCTTTTCACCAATATTAATTATTATGGAAATAAATAGCTTTTTGCATTTCGGTATACATCCAGCCAAAGGAACGAAAAGTGGAAATATAAAACCCTGTGATTTCCAGCTTAAAATTTTCATACAACACAGTCTTTCAGTCTTTCTATTTTTATAGATAAATGGACCAATGTTCTAAAATTCTAAGTTAACGCCGTTGAGAAACAGAAATTGACAGGATGTTGGTGACGTTTCGAGTTGTGTCATTTCGGTTATTACGGATATATGATATATGAGGCCTTCCTTTGACATAGAAAATCCGGTAATAACAAGCTTTTCATAATTATAGGTAATTATCTATTACTATCAATCACTTGAGCTTAATTCCGAAAACCTATTGTTGTAACAACGATTATTGCTAAATAATCTTTTTCATCTAAAAACGTAGATTAACACCTACATAGTATTCTTTTACAATTCATTTATTAGCAAATTAATTTTTTAATACCTCTATTAAGAAACAAACACTAGCTTAGTGATTCCCAACTTTTCACTCTAAGGGAACCCCTTTATTGAAATGAGTTATCCACGGCCCCCTTGGATATTGAAAGTTCTTACAAATTAACATACAGGCATGATTAATTAGAAAACTAATTATATTTACTTTCTTCCTGAATATGGTAACGAATAGATAAAAATAATAAAGGAAATATAGAAAAAAAATACTTTATATATTTTGCTAATATTAAGAAATTCGCCAATTATATAGACGTTTAATGTCTGTCCGATTATCTGTTCAAACAATTCAAAAGGATCCTATAATTTGTTCAGCAAGATATGGTTGAAGGTCAATCCTGATCTGGACGTGAATAATGTAGGGCATCCATCCAAGGATTTCGATATTCTATGACCCCAGCCATAATTCAGCCAAATTTTGATCTGAAGTCCAGAGATTTTAATTTTCAATATATAACAAGGGGGTTAGTATTCTACAACATTCTTAAGTTACAAAATGAAAAAGATAATATATAGATGCATACATGTATCTTAAAATATTGTTAATATCATTTACATAACTTAGTTAATTTATTATATATTGTTTTTTGTAATTTTTCCGAATCTCATCTACAAAATAATTTCATACTGGGTCCGTTTTTCTTTTTTTTGGCCTTTCTTGAAAAAGATATGAGAGAGAGAGAGAGAGAGAGAGAGAGAGAGAGAGAGAGAGAGAGAGAGAGGAGAGAGAGAGGAGAGAGAGAGAAAGAGAGAGAGAGAGCACTTACGTGTTACATTTACCGTTCTGAACCCATAGCACAATTGATTAAGTGTTTGTACGATAACCATATCCATGGTTACCCTAGTATATGTTTCCCACTTTCCACATTGTATTTATTGTTAATTTACTATATATACCGAATTATAC
>NC_090740.1:86734630-86742130 GCF_036898095.1 Palaemon carinicauda
CTTTCGAGTAGGGTGAGTTTCCATTCCTCAGACATACCCATAAATCTTAAGAATTTATTTAACTTTGAATTTGCAAACGCCGCACATCCAAGGGTTTCATCCAAAATGTCTTTACAAATTCTTAATCTCGGTAACCCTCCACAACCTCAGGCAGAAGCTCTCAGCTTGGAGGAACTTAACTTACGGCTTGAGCAACAGGAGGTCGATTTCAAATTTCTATGTGAGGACGCAGATCTGGCCCTCCATAGCCTAAGTTCAGTAGATCTTTCACGCATGTCGTCCCCTGGGTTGGATCACTTTAGCGTTCACATCGGAGGCATCAGGGACAAACTCAATGAATACAAACAGTTTTGGCGGTCTCATTATAAACATCCGACCGAGGTGGCGAATTACCCAATGCTGGTTGACTGTGCAAAACGAATTGAAACGGCCTTCAGTAGCATTGTGTTCCATAAGTCCACTGGCAACCAAGCCCAGAATCAAACACCTGGCGCAAACCCGCAGACTGTTTATGTGTCCGTTGCCTCTGAGCCTGATCCCCCCCTTTTTGAAGGTCGTAGGGAACGTTGGACGGGTTGGTGGAGCCTTTTCCGTCAAACCATACACGAATCTCCCAAATATTCCCCTGCGGATAAGTACAAGGAGTACGAATCCCCTGATCTTGACCGTCATTTGCTGCGTAAGAAGCTCTTTAGTATGAGCACCCCAGCGGATGATGGCCCTGACCTCAGACGGTTTCTGATGGAGTGGAACAATGCTGAGGAAGAATACGTGCAAGTGACCAAAACCCCCTTGTCCGAAGATCTGTTGGAGCATGCCATCCTGAGTAAGCTAAACCCCACTCTCTTGAAGACAGTTTATCGCCGTTACAATAGCACTTCCGTGTCCTTGCAAGAGTTAAAGGACGGACTATACGAACATGCACGCACAAAGGAGCTAGCCAAACTGTTGACGGAGCCAAGCAAAGATCGGCTTCCTGTTAAACCTTCTAACTCTGGAGTAAACGGCAATTCAATTACAAAATTGGCTAAGCCCTTCCATAGAGCAACCAGTGATGCCCTTAAGCCGAAGACACCATCCACACCAACCCAAAACCCAGCAAAACCCACTCAGAAGCGTGCACCGGAGCCGGCCAGAGCTCCCCCACCAACAGGTAACCCTGTTCGGTACAATTGTGTTTTCTGTGACCACAATGGTTACTCATCTACAAAATGCCCCCGGTTCCCCGATTCAAATAGTCGATTAACGCGGTTGAACCAACTAGGCTGTTGCTCTAAATATTTTTCGACGCAACATGTTACCCGTGATTGCACTGCCCATGTTACATGCCAGAACTGCCAACGTGGCCACAAATTGCCTCTCTGCCCTAACATCGTGACCGTGGGTCACCAACCCGATGGGCCAAGAGCAGATCCACCTTCTGTTCAACTTAACCATATAGCCTCGAGTGAGACTGAACAAACCAACCAGGCGAACGAAATAAACCCTGCTGTTCTACCCACCTTCACTGGCGATCTAATTAATGGAAAACTTAAACACACCACCCGAGTTTTCCTGGATTGTGGTGCCCAACGCACGTTTGTTCATCCCAACGTAGTCAAGTCACTGAACCTTGCTCCTGTCGGAAAAATCGTGTTCCGACTCCACTCGTTCAACATGGACGAACCACCTCAGTGTTCAGACTTGGTGCAGTTCAATTTGAAAATTGGTCGCCGCAAGCATAAGGTCGTTGCCATTGTCAACCCGAACGTGGGGAAGAACATAAGGACGCCTGGATATACCCATGCAGTTCGCACTCTAGAGGCTACTGGTCTACGTCTTGCAGACAGGCAGCCAGATGACAATGCCACTGGCATAGAGATCATCCTCGGAGCCGATTACCTTCCCCGACTCCTGAAGCGCACTCACAACATCAAGGGTGTCAACTTGTTCAGTACACCAGGTGGATATGTGGTTTGGGGAGAGCTGCCAGATTGGTCACGAGAAGGGACAGAACCCCCAGAGGTTGATAGTCTGTCACTCACACTAAACCGCATCAGCGTAACAGACCCTGTGGGAGTAGAGCCCCCCGTCGAGAATCTTTGGAAACTCGATGCTGTGGGCATAAGCAATGAACCCTTCAGCCATCTTGGGGCACAGGCCGTTGATCTCTTCAAGCGTACTACACGGTACGCAAACGGAAGATACACAGTGCAACTACCATTCAAGAGTGATAGCCGACCAGAGATAAATTTTGGTAGGGCTTTTGCCCAGCTGATGTCCCTTAAAAAATCTAAAGACCCTCAGTTATTCATCAAGTACCAAGCCATCCTTGACGAGTACATGAAGGAGGGCTTTATCGAGCCGGTCGAGCTAGAACCTCATAATGACGGTCAAATGCACTACCTACCCCATCATCCTGTCCTCAAAAATTCCACCTCCACACCAATGCGCATAGTATTCAATGCCTCGGCTAAATCGGGACCAAATTCAAGGTCTCTTAATGAATCCTTGTACACCGGGCCAAACTTGGCCTCAAAAATTCAGTCCATGATCCTCCGGTTTAGGGAAAAGCCATTTGGTTTGATGGCAGACATCTCTAAGGCTTTCCTGCGGATTGAGATCGCTCAGGAACACCGTGATTACTGTCGGTTTCTTTTCTTTAAGGACTCCAGTATGTCCGAAGTTGTTGCGTACCGCTTCAAAGTGGTCCTGTTTGGGGCCACCTCGAGCCCATATTTGCTCAACCAGACAATCCAACACCACCTGGATGCTCAAACGAGTAGTCTTGCCTCACAGCTTAAAACAAGCTTCTACGTTGACAACTTTCAACGTTGCTACGACTCGCCCACGGACATCCTTAGCGAAAGACAGTACATAGAAAAAATTATGCTGGAGGCCAACATGCCCCTTGCCAAATGGACCACTAATGCCCCCATCTCGGGAGACTTCACTGAAACGGGCCCCCAAGATTACCTCGGTCTGGACTGGAACACCGCTGATGACACATTAGCCGTCAAGCTCCCCTCAGGACTGATGTTAGAGGACTACTCACACGTCAACACCAAGAGGAAGGTTGTCTCTCTGTTTTCTTCCATCTACGACCCTATTGGCCTGATCTCGCCGGTCACTATCCTCGGCAAGCTCTTCATTCAGAAACTCTGGATGATGGATCAAAGTTGGGATTCACGCCTGAGCGAAGAATTGATCCGCTAGCTCGGTGCCATTCTTAAAAAATACAAGGGTCTCGAGAACATTAAGGTGCCTCGAAATGCACATCAGGGTCACCAGGCTGCATTACATGTGTTTGCAGATGCCTCCAAGCAAGCCTTTGGAGTGGCTTGCTACGTGGTCACAATTGAAGGTAAATGCCAGCTCCTCACAGCCAAGGCATGAGTTACCCCTAAACGTATGCTGGAATTGGACGAGAGTCAGTCCATTCCCAAGCTTGAGTTGACCGCACTCCTGTTTGGATGCCGACTAGCCCAGTATCTGATAGAATTACGTCCAGAAACATACGTCTCTACGACAGTGTGGTCCGATGCCTCCACGGCCCTGCAGTGGGTACACAGCCGGCAGAGCACGTCCCCATATGTTCTCAATAGGGTTGAGGAGATAAACCGTATAAGGTTGAACTGTCGGTTGCTTCTCAAGCATGTCCCCATGTCCTGCAATCCCGCCGACCTGGCGTCGCGGGGAGTAGCCGCCAAAGTCGTCCTCAAGTCCAACTTATGGCTTCATGGACCAGCCTGGCTGATCGACGTCTCAGCTTACCCGGACCAAAGCAGATTCCCTACTGAATGGGAGATAAAAGCTTGTCCCATCAGACTTTTGCCACCGCAAACGCAAAGATTTGCTCATTTCTCATCTCTTGATGAGGCAGTTAGGAGCTATGCAGCCTTGGTGCGCCTGACGAGCGGATGGGCCGAGCACAAATTCCCCCATTTAGTCCAAAGGTTCCCACGAAGACCACTTACCGCCATCATTCATGTGTCACAGGTGGCCAGTTACCCCCAAATATTACGACAATTGCAAGGTAAACCCGCCTTGTTGACGTCCGATGAACGAGCCTTTATCGGACAACGGAAGCCCTATATTGACAATAACGGTGTTCTAAGAGGCCGATCCCGCCTCAGTGATGCACCCCCGGAGTCCGGCTACATGGACCCCATTCTCCTAGAGTCCCACTGTGCTCTCTGGAAACTTATTGTTGAGCATTGGCATGAAGTGCTGCTGCACTGTAACACCTCCACTCTTCTTGTCCACTTGCGCAAGGAATTTTGGGTTCCCCGAATGAGCCAGCAAGTGAAGAAGATTCTCAAACGGTGCATACATTGCAAAAGAGTGCAAGGCCAGCCGTACCCAACCCCACCGTTAGCTCCAGTCCACCCTAACCGCCTCAATGCTGAGGTCCCTTTCAGAGTAACTGGACTGGACTACACTGGTGGCTTCAAGGTACATCATTCACATGTGGACATGGTGTACGTACTGCTGTTTACCTGCGCTGCCACGCGGGCAGTAGCTTTAGAAACTACTACTTCCTTTACAGTTGTGGAACTAGTCCAAGCGATACGAAGGTTCGCTGCCCGATTTGGGATGCCACAGTGCCTTGTGTCTGACAATGCCTCAACCTTTCAAGCTGGTCAGACACTCTTGACAGAACTCATGCAACACCCTGTTATCGACGGGTTCAAACGGACCCACAACCTCACTTGGAAGTTCATCACTCCTCGAGCCCCGTGGCAAGGAGGGTTTTACGAGCGCTTGATTGGGTTTACCAAACTCAACTTGCGCAAAGCCACTTACCGTTGCCACCCTACGTATGATGAGTTTGTGACCTTGGTCCGAGAAGTAGAATGCGTGGTGAATGATCGGCCTCTAACATATCTGGATGCTGACGACCCCACTGATACGCCTTTGACCCCAAGCCACCTACTCTATGGTCGAACCCTCTCATTAGCACCTCAAGTCCACCTGGCTGACTTGACTGATCCTACTTTTTGAGAAGGGGACATCCTCCGCAAATTACCAGAAGCTGACCAACATGCTGCAAACATTTCTGAAGAGGTGGAAGTACGACTATGTCAGTTCCCTTCGAGAACGACACCAGAAGTCTAGTCGCCTCCACCCGAACATTCCTAGAGTTGGAGATTTATGCTTGTTGATTCTGGACGAGGTCAATCGAGAGGAGTACCCTTTGACCCGTATACTCGAAGTATACCCAGGTCGAGATGGACACATTAGAACAGTCAAGGTCCGCTCTGCAAATGGAGAGTATGTACGTCCAGTCAACCGACTCATACCTTTGGAGGTTAACGAAAATGGCCAAACGCTATCCGAACCAAGTAAGGAGGAACCTCCTAACACCCCTCCTCTCGAAAATCTCGACAGTCCTCCTAGAGACCAACTAGCCGAGAGAAATGATGAGACCACAGCCGAAGCTAGGTCTCCTGTAGTTATCGTGGCGCCTCGCCACGCCAGGCCTACACGGGCCTCTGCTGAACGTGCGCGAGCCCTATTCCAGGAGATCTTGTAGTAGCTTTACATAGTCTTCATCAACCATGTGAAGGACTGCTGAAGTTTTTGATTTGTCCTTCCCTCCGCTCATATCTTGCAGTTGTAATTACCTTTTTGTACTAAGTCACAGTTAACTCTGTTTTACTTCCACTTGTGTACATACCACTTTTGTTTGACTCTCGCTTGTAAATCGTACTTCGCACTCATCTCGTACGCGGTTGCGGTTCTACTTAATGCCAATTGCTGACATAGCATAGCGCAACAAGTCACATTCATTCTTTATTCATTTAGTATACTCATCTCATATACTAACACCTAATCCACATTGCTTTAGTCTACACTAACCCTTCTCCTTTTCCTCCCTTTATCCCCAGGGTATGAAGAATTTTCTTCACTACTCTTCTTCTTCATAGTTTATACGTAGACTTTGTTATTGTTCGTGACGTCACGGCAGGGAAAAATTTGAGTAATGTGTCTTTCTTGAGCGAGTGTCCCAAGATTAATACTTTTGTGTTGTTTGTATACATTATTCTACCGTAAGTATTTAGGTACAGTATTTTAAATCTCTTAATTACAACTCAAGTCTGCTAGTCTAGGAGGTATGGTTGTCCACACACGTAAGCCCGACTTGCTAAATTACCTTTTAGTTTCATTTTTATTCTGTATGCCAATTGTTTAGAATTAGGATTATCTTTGCCCCCTGGAGTTGCAAGATTTCTTCTTGTATTCTAAATAAGTGTGTTGCTTGAAATTCACAAGGCACAAGATTTTTGAGCCTGTCCTAAATGAGAGTTGGCACCTCAAGACCGTAGGCCTACCTACGCACCAAGATACGCTTTTTTTTTGGGAAGGAAGGAGGATGCAGCTGACCTGAACTCGACCTCACAAACATACAGGCCACGGTACGAAACGGAGCTTCCCAGTCAGGCTCCAATGTCAACCTCGTGCTCCCACTCTCCATCACTAGCCTGTCCCCTTACACAATAACTAGCCAAGAATACGTCGTAGAAGAGGTCAAGCAGATGACCAGTGTTAGTGCATAGCTGCTAATTCTACAGCACGTCGGTTCCAGTCTTAGGGGCTAGTTGGAGAGCTTGGAGGGGGCCGTTGACTCTGCAGAATAAGTGCTGTAGGCCTAGTGAGCAAACTGAAGACCGCCACATTTAGGACACGGGCGCCCACAACATATAAAAATCTTGTGAGTTTAACTAATGGCCATTCCCCCTTTAGATAAGTTTCAATTTCTCATAAGTTAAGTTTAGGTATTATTTTGGCATTACATCTTTCGGACTGCGTGCATGGAAATTAATGTACTCATATTTTTTTGATCTTGGTATTTGCTTGAGGTTACTGACCACATGTTGGGACCTCACAGCAGCCACCGCACAAATTGTTGATCAGAGTTTTTGACTCTTATTTATTCTGTTGAGGTTTAATCCACGAGTTAATTCCGTTTAACGTTTTCAATTTTTTGTGTTGTAAATTCACTTATTCATTTTATCATATGTAAAACTTATAATTGAGTTACTGATATTTTTTCCAATTTTTAATTTTGTTGTGTTAAAATCATCGAGTTATTTCCATCCCTTTTTTTGTAATAAATCATTTGGAATAGATTACACATTTTGGTATCCTTAACCATTTATGATATGGGACGGGTCAGAAGTACCTAAGGTGTTGAGAGTAACCTACTCTAAACAGGTAAGTTGGTATCAGCGAGTGTACGCTCTTTAACTTAGTGCTTTGAAGGTGAAGATCCCCATTTAACTTTACTTTATACTTTTATACTCCACTGTTCCCCCCTTTTTTTATTGTCTCTAGTTGCATTAACGTAAGATACCTGTACAGCATCTCACTGGGGTCACTGGGACGGAATCGAAACAGAGCCTTAGAGTGAGATGACTCTAGCCCTGACAAAGCTAGAGTAGGCCATAAATTATTTCCAAATTACCGTGTGGAGTTCTCCGGCCTCTGGACAGTAAAATTGCCTCCTTTTGTATTTAA